>NC_088398.1:9160492-9175887 GCF_034236695.1 Oncorhynchus nerka | reverse complement strand
TGCGGTAGCTTGCTACCGTTAGCTGATACGGGCGTCATCACCGCTAGCTAACTTTAGGGCCTTGTTGGTTTGGGAGCCTATTTCACCTAACGTTAGCGCCTTTAGCTGTTAGCTGTGCATGTTTTAACGTTATCTTGTGCTTACCTTATTGCAAACCAATTTTAATGCTAACAAATAAATTAATTGCGGGAACTTAGCTAGCTGTAGTTCATTAACGTTAGCTAACAGCTGGCTATGTAGTTAACTAGTCAAAAACTTAGTTCGCAACTATCATCGCGTTATCTAGCCAGCTAACGTTAGCTGGCCAGCCATAAAATCAGTGAACCCGTTTCCTGTTCAGTCCAAATAAGGGCGATTTAATTTAGATACGCCTGTGCACAATACTTAGTTATTGTAAATGTCTGTCTTAATTTGTGTTATCTAGCTTGCAATGTGAGGATAACTATTATTAGCTATATTAAAGCCCATCTGGCTACATTACATATTAATTAACCTCACTGGTTGGTTAACTCTACCATCCTTATGTTTAAACTTTTCAAGGACATCCAGTCTCCCATGATGGACTCAGACATACTGAATATAGAGGAGATAGTGATGGGGAAGGGGCCACCAGATCCCCCTGCAGAACTGACCACTGAGAAACCAGCAGGACACTACAAACCCATTGCCTCCTTCAAAGCACCACCTCCACCCACCATTCAACCATGTGAGTTGGGTGGCAGTTTTTTAAACAAAAAAATGTAATTAAAACAAGTGTTTTTATGGCAGAAAAGTCGGTATACTTACAAGAGGTATGCAAACAGACAATGATGACATGTTTTGGGGTACAACAAATTACAGATTATACAAAGACTTTAAAACATGCACACATTGGGTGTCAGTTACTCTACTGTTTAAAGCTTTTGTAATGACTCACAGATAGGGCTGTTACGGTGACCGTAATCACCGACACACCGGCGGTCATGAGTCATGACTGCAGTCAAATTCCATGTGACCGTTTAGTCACGGTAATTAGGCTTCTCCAAGCTCTGATGGTCATTAGTAGCCAACCAAACCTGCTAACTGCATGGTACTCCGCACTTTATTGTCCCTCTTATCACTCTGACATCCATGCTAATGTTATCGAAAATCAAACTCTTCATGAGAGCTCATGTTGCTCAACATTTCTATAGGCTATGCAATTGTGTGAGAAAACAGAGTGATGGTCTCTATTAAAAATAGGATCCCATCAGCTTTCAATATGCTAGGCCTACTATATGTATTTCTCAACTTTTCTAATATTTAGCACATTGCTTTGCTTTACAACAGGAATATAGCCTACCTGGCAGGCATGAAAATGAACCACGGGAAAAGCATCCTCCGTTTGCTATTTAAGTGCCTAGATGACATGTATTTTTTTCCCCAGCTGCCCCTGTCTTGACAGGTGCATGATAATGGTCCATTCTAATTCAAAACTAATTTCACACATTATTTAGTATATTTAAAGACTAGATTAAATCAAGAATGGTGTGATGTGTGACAATATTAGCATATCACTTGTGAATAATACCCAGGTTAAGACAAACAGTGCATGCTTTTTTTGCAACTTTTTCAAATCAGTCACAAACCTCATGTAGCCTACCCCATAGGCCTCAATGTTTTGTTAAGGTTTGTATCACAACTAAAGTGGCCAAATAAAGGCTTAAAATTAAGCACATTAATCTGCTTTACAACTATAGAGCATAACTGGCATAAGTACGCAGTGTGTAATATTCTTTCTATTTTATTCAGCTATGTTCAATTGTATTCTTCATACTATAAAATAATGCCAAGGAATTCTAAGCCAATTTTGTCTGCTAAATTAACTAGTGTAGCCCACAGCCATATGGCATAGCCAGATCAGGGCCTAAAAGAAGCACAACTGAGTATGCTATACTGTTCTTCAGAACTAGACTAGATTTTCTTCATATCATGTTTCTTTAGACCTGTCTAAGATAAATTGTGGTTTTGTGATATTACATGGATTTGCTGGACTTTATTTTCATGCAGACCTTTGGAACATCTACATCAGTGGCTTGTAGGTTTAGAAGACAGGAGATGACAAATGTTTGTTAATTACTGAGACCTTCAGTTATTTGCTTGACAATCACCGTCTGACAAAATGTACTGACCGCCACAGCCCTACTCATAGACAAATACATACTTTCTTTGGTTTGAATGAAATCAATCTATCTGTTAGGTAGGGAAGGCAATGCATTTTCAGCTGTCATATCGCTGACCCCCTCTTCTCACAGATCAGCATGAGAACCTGCAATGTTTCCAGTGCTTCATCACCTTCTGTAACTCCAAAGCCAAGGAGAGGCACATGAAGAAGAGCCATCGTGAGGAGTACAAGCAGCAGCTCCAGCAGGTATGCTGCTACACAACCTGCCTAACAATCAAAACACTTTCTAGAAGGTATTACCTACGGAAGCCCTGTTTTTACCCTAAACAGTCTTCTGTCATTAAAAGCTTCAGACCAACATAACAATACTTATTTCCAGACTGGACCTGTGGGAATTTGCCCCCCCAATTTACCAAACGCGTTCATTAATTGTCTATTTTTTCCCCAGGGAGATACTCTGTTCACCTGCTATGTGTGTGACCGTACCTTTCCGTCCTCGGAGGAGCTGACCCAGCACCAGGGCTCACACAACAAGGAGGACAAACCCTTCAAGTGTCCCCACTGCCAGGAGAGCTTCCGCACCTTCTCTGAGGTGAGTGCAGAACAGTGACACAGGTTCTGAACTAATATACACTGCTCAAAAAAGGGAACACTAAAATAACATCCTAGATCTGAATGAATGAAATATTCTTATTAAATACTTTTTTCTTTACATAGTTGAATGTGCTGACAACAAAATCACACAAAAATTATCAATGGAAATCCAATGTATCAACCCATGGAGGTCTGTATTTGGAGTCACACTCAAAATTAAAGTGGAAAACCACACTACAGGCTGATCCAACTTTGATGTAATGTCCTTAAAACAAGTCAAAATGAGGCTCAGTAGTGTGTGTGGCCTCCACGTGCCTGTATGACCTCCCTACAACGCCTGGGCATGCTCCTGATGAGGTGGCGGATGGTCTCCTGAGGGATCTCCTCCCAGACCTGGACTAAAGCATCCGCCAACGCCAACTCCTGGACAGTCTGTGGTGCAACGTGGCGTTGGTGGGTGGAGCGAGACATGATGTCCCAGATGTGCTCAATTGGATTCAGGTCTGGGGAACGGGCGGGCCAGTCCATAGCATCAATGCCTTCCTCTTGCAGGAACTGCTGACACACTCCAGACACATGAGGTCTAGCACTGTCTTGCATTAGGAGGAAGCCAGGGCCAACCGCACCAGCATGTGGTCTCACAAGGGATCTGAGGATCTCATCTCGGTACCTAATGGCAGTCAGGCTACCTCTGGCGAGCACATGGAGGGCTGTGCGGCTCCCCAAAGAAATGCCACCCCACATCATGACTGACCCACCGCCAAACCGGTCATGCTGGAGGATGTTGCAGGCAGCAGAACGTTCTCCACGGCGTCTCCAGACTCTGTCACGTCTGTCACATGTGCTCAGTGTGAACCTGCTTTCATCGGTGAAGAGTACAGGGCGCCAGTGGCGAATTTGCCAATCTTGGTGTTCTCTGGCAAATGCCAAACGTCCTGCACAGTGTTGGGCTGTAAGCACAACCCCCACCTGTGGATGTCGGGCCCTCATACCACCCTCATGGAGTCTGTTTCTGACCGTTTGAGCAGACACATGCACATTTGTGGCCTGCTGGAAGTCATTTTGCAGGGCTCTGGCAGTGTTCCTCCTTGCACAAAGGTGGAGGTAGCGGTCCTGCTGCTGGGTTGTTGCCCTCCTACGGCCTCCTCCACGTCTCTTGATGTACTGGCCTGTCTCCTGGTAGCGCCTCCATGCTCTGGACACTACGCTGACACACAGCAAACCTTACCACAGCTCGCATTGATGTGCCATCCTGGATGAGCTGCACTACCTGAGCCACTTGTGTGGGTTGTAGACTCCGTCTCATGCTACCACTAGAGTGAAAGCACCGCCAGCATTCAAAAGTGACCAAAACATCAGCCAGGAAGCATAGGAACTGAGAAGTGGTCTGTGGTCCCCACCTGCAGAACCACTCCTTTATTGGGGGTGTCTTACTAATTGCCTATAATTTCCACCTGTTGTCTATTCCATTTGCACAACAGCATGTGAAATGTATTGTCAATCAGTGTTGCTTCCTAAGTGGACAGTTTGATTTCACAGAAGTGTGATTGACTTGGAGTTACATTGTGTTGTTTAAGTGTTCCCTTTATTTTTTGAGCAGTGTATGTTTAGTTTGACACTGCTTGAATAGCTTGAAATGAACCAGCAAAGTCAGACTCAAGGTCTCGACATAATAAATAAATAAAGTTGTTTTATTGTCAGATGCACCGGAATAGGTGCAGTGAAATGTGTTGTTTTACAGGGTCAGCCATAGTACAGAGCCCCTGGAGAAAATTAGGGTTAAGTGCCTTGCTCAAGGGCATATTGTCAGTTTTCTCCTTGTCTGCTCGGGTATTTGAATCGGCAACCTTTTACTTACTGGCCCAACACTCTAACTGCTAGGCTGCCCAGGGCAATATTTTTTTTCTTCAATCAAGCAGATTGTAGAGTTAAATTGTTCAAATGGACAAGTAAAAAAATCACTGTTAGACTACTCTGTTCAGACTTGGATAAAAGTGTCCTCCGGATGTGATGTGGTGTTCACTCTCCCAATCTATGCAGAGTGCATCAGAGTATAATTATTGTAGTCCTGTGTTGACGGATAAGAGGGGTCTTTCAATCATGCAGTCGCGAGATGCAATTTTTTAAAAACATTTTTTTTTAGCTCAAAGTGCACATTTTGTTGATTGCTACTTATTGAGTTATTTGCTCAGTTATAGCTAATTTTTGGTCAGCATTGAAAATCCTGGAAAATTCATGGTGCGTACATCGCCTGCATGTGTGTCAGTGGGCTGTTGCCGTAGAGAGAGACATTTGCGCAGCGGGTAAAATGACATACAACAGACTAATTGCCAATTCAAAACATTGTTTCGTTTGGCTGGTTCTCCCTTGCTAACTATTTAGCTATGAGCATGTATCAATGTTCGATGTCCTAAAATAACTCCACTGCCATTCTTGTATAACTGCAAATGGCCGACAGTTCAGTTGATACGGGTGCGCAGTGGATGAAACCAATGCTGCCTACTCCGGTTGTAATACTGTCTCGAGCTCAAAATTGGAATGGATTCTCCTCTATTCAATACTGGCCATGAAATACTGACAGTGTAAAATAACATGTTTTTAGAGTAGCCTAATTGACGAGTAACTCCTATCCTGTCAACATCTCCCCAGAACACTGAATATTTTAACCTTAAAAATAGTTAAACATCTTAGTTAGCTACTTCTCCCACCTCTCCCGCCATTTGATCCCTGGTACATTGAGTGAGGGAATTATTTTATAAAGATAACAAAAAGTATTTGGTTGTAATTGTAATGTTTCAGGGTGGCCAACTATCCTCCTGGAGAGCTACTTGATAGTGCAGGCTTTTGCTCCAGCCCTGTTTGAACACACCAATTGTAAAACATCAGCTGCTCAACAGGACCTTGACTGGTGTGTTTGACCAGGGTTGGAGCATTAGCTTGCACACCCAGTAGCTCTCCAGATGGAGGGTTGACGGACCATGTTTTATACAGTAGCCTTTTATATCAGTGCAGTATTTTACTTTGTGGGGGTTATGTGCCTTGCTCAAGGCCACTAAGAGAATATGTAGTACATGGGATCAGAGACCAGCAGCCTTCTATTGTCAATACCAGTGATGATAATACATTTTATTTTGTGAAGTGGTTCCTTGCAACACAGTTTTCAGTCACCTTTTTGGACCATGGTGTTAATGTCAATCACTGGACTCTTCCCTCAGCCTTGACTCACGTGTCTGTTCACTCTCTGCCCCCCTCAGCTGACGACCCACAGGAGACAGGTCTGTCCAGAGAGGCAATTTGTGTGTAAGGACTGCAGTGAGACCTTCCGCAGCCCTGCCTTCCTTCGTACCCACCGCCTGGCCCAGCACCCCCGTCCAGAGGCTGAGGTGGAAGAGCCAGATGACCCTACCAAGACCCACCGCTGTGGGAAGTGCAACCGGGGCTTCGAGACAGAGTCTGAGCTAATAATGCACCAAGAGAACCACGCCGGTGACCAGCACTGCAACGGCAGCGCCTCGCCCGCCAAGAAGCGTGGACGGCCCTTTAAAGCAGAGGACTCAACGGTCGGAGGGAAGAAGAGAAAGAAGAAGGAAGAGGGCACAGAGGAGGCTGAGACTGGAAACAATGCAGAGGAGGCTGCAGCAGCTCTGGCTGAGACCAAGGTGAAAGCAGGAGGCGGTGGCAGACGGGGCCGTCCTAAAGCAGCAGTAGGCGAGGAGGCCAAAGAAGACGACAGTGAAGCCCCAGCAGAGGAGAAGAAACCTAAAGCGGCTCCCGCTCCACCCAAGCAACACCCCTGCCCTGAGTGTGAGCTCACGTTCCCTGCCCTGGCCCAGCTCCGCGCCCACAAGAAGGAAAAGCACATCCCACGTAAGGCTCACCCCTGCGAGGAGTGTGAGGAGAGCTTTGCCCGTCCCGAGCAGCTAGAAGCCCACAAGAACCGGGCACACACCAAGGGGCGTTACGCCTGCCCTACCTGTGGCAAGAGCTTTGGCCGAGAGAGCAACCTGAAGGGCCACCAGCAGAGCAGCCACCCAGAGGAGGAGGAGAAGCAAGAGGCAGCGGGCCGCAGCAAGAGATAATTCAGAATGGGGAAGGGGGATTTTCTGTAAAGTGATTGGGGGAGGGAGGATGAAGAATCAGGGATTTTTAAGAATTTGAATTTTGTCAAGGGTTTTTGTTGGTTTGAGGTTGGGTGTGAAATTTAGATCCTAAGTTTGAAGTGTTTTTAGAATGTGAGAAAGACAGGTAAGGAATTCTTTGCAGGATTTTTAACAGGTGAGCTAAGGCATCCCACTGATAGTTCAGCATTTGCCATTTCTGGATTGTGTTAGGATGTTCAAGGCACACATCACACTTGGAGTGATTTACTAACCAAAAGATGTAAGCTGTTAAATCCATCTGTTATACACCTGTCTTATCTGGACTAAGAACAACAATAATTAGTTTTGGGCATCATGTTTGTTCCATTTGATTAATATCTTTAAATGATTATCATGAATAATGGAGTTACACCTCTAAAAAATTATGTAAAAACAGTATGTAAAATGCTTTTCATGCTGTCTGACAAATGGAGCTTTTCTTGTTTTATGATTTTTATATTGCTAAGTACGTGTTCTGTAGTAGCAGATGAAATGCAACAACCGTGCATTTTATAAAACCTGTTGGGGATATTTACTTTTTGAAAGAGCTTCTTGTGATAAGTGAACATGGATTGGAATGTTTGGTGGGAGTTACATAACGTCTCATAGAAATTGCATCTATTTATATACGGTTTCTGGTGCATTGTAATGCCGAACTGTTTCTATTATGATTAACTTCTAAATTATACTGCTATTAAATGCGCAGGGTATAAAAAAGATCAATGTATTTATCCTCTTAAGTTAGTTTGGTTTAGGCCCAATGGTTCTTCTTTGGTTTCATGCATGGATTTTAACATGTCATCCTAAACAATGGTTGTAATGAAGACTAATAGACTCAAATTAAGATAATCCTGCCACCAGCTACACCTTGTCACCTTTATTTTGGATTTGTTATACTTACTTTAAATGTCATAGATATTCTAATGAACTTTCCATAAACTATTTGCTTAAATTTTGGCATGATGACGAAATGACCAGAGGCCTGAATGGACGTGTTCTTGTTTTCATTATTCTCCCCATGTAACATGCCTGGACACTCTGCCAATATGTAATAAAGGTGCCCCAAGGGCTGCTACAGAATGACACATTTGTCTGTATGCCTTTCAATGTGTCCTTCATTCACCCCCCATTTTCTATTAATTGTGCTTTGTGATGTCACCTGCTATTGCCCAGCAGCTGTAACTACAGACAGATTATCAATTAAATTCAGAATTAAAACATTCTAAAAGGTAGTAAGTAGTCCCCCCAGAAAATCACTGACCATAGGTCAACCAATGGGAAGCCAATCTTTCTGTGGACAATCCCAAACGTAATCCCTCACCTAGCGCAGGTAATTGAATAAGTGGACAGGCTATTTGTAGAGTATGATAGATAAATGATAAGGTTTTAGCCGTTGCCCAATGAGTCATTAGGATGACAACAGACGCCCTGTACCGATAGCAAGATGAACATAATTTAGTTTACTTCACCCTCTGCTGTTTAAAAGAAGTATTGCGTTTCTAAAATAAAATGACTTACCTTTGAGTTTTGTCCTATGCTTTTTTTAAATTAAAACAAATCTAAGCTTAAAGTATCTTGTGAGCTTGCTGATGTGTAAAACAGTTTCCTACACACATAGTTACTGTCTTTATTATATTGGAACCACGGCTTATTATATAGCTATTAAAAATGTAAACCTATAATTTACTGAACTTTCTTATCCAGTTAATCTCACCTGATTAATTTGGTCCCCTGTTTCACATGTTCTCAATCACCCATTTTCAATACCATATTCATCCCGAGGGTGGATACATTTAGAGATGCCACCAAAAAACAGGGAGTCCTGGGTTTGATCTTACAGGTATTTTGCATCTTTATTGCACAGCTCTCCTCTGTCTTCATCTAATGCCAGGGACTTGCACATTTTATGAATGCCCACTAAGAGCCTCTTGCACTGTGGATTTCTAGGGAATTTTTCCATAATTTGGTTTTGCTGATTTGATGTCCTTGTCATACACTGCCTCAAAAAAATAAAGGGAACACTTAAACAACACAATGTAACTCCAAGTCAATCACACTTCTGTGAAATCAAACTGTCCACTTAGGAAGCAACACTGTTTGACAATAAATTTCACATAATGTTGTGCAAATGGAATAGACAACAGGTGGAAATTATAGGCAATTAGTAAGACACCCCTAATAAAGGAGTGGTTCTGCAGGTGGTGACCACAGACCACTTCTCAGTTCCTATGCTTCCTGGCTGATGTTTTAGTCACTTTTGAATGCAGGCGGTGCTTTCACTCTAGTGGTAGCATGAGACGGAGTCTACAACCCACACAAGTGGCTCAGGTAGTGCAGCTCATCCAGGATGGCACATCAATGCGAGCTGTGGCAAGAAGGTTTGCTGTGTCTGTCAGCGTAGTGTCCAGAGCATGGAAGCGCTACCAGGAGACAGGCCAGTACATCAAGAGACGTGGAGGAGGCCGTCGGAGGGCAACAACCCAGCAGCAGGACCGCTACCTCCGCCTTTGTGCAAGGAGGAGCACTGCCAGAGCCCTGCAAAATGACCCCCAGCAGGCCACAAATGTGCATGTGTCTGCTCAAACGGTCAGAAACAGACTCCATGAGGGTGGTATGAGGGCCCGACGTCCACAGGTGGGGGTTGTGCTTACAGCCCAACACTGTGCAGGACGTTTGGCATTTGCCAGAGAACACCAAGATTGGCAAATTCGCCACTGGCGCCCTGTACTCTTCACAGATGAAAGCAGGTTCACACTGAGCACATGTGACAGACGTGACAGAGTCTGGAGACACCGTGGAGAACGTTCTGCTGCCTGTAACATCCTCCAGCATGACCGGTTTGGCAGTGGGTCAGTCATTTCTTTGGGGGGCCGCACAGCCCTCCATGTGCTCGCCAGAGGTAGCCTGACTGCCATTAGGTACCGAGATGAGATCCTCAGACCTCTTGTGAGACCACATGCTGGTGCGCTTGGCCCTGGGTTCCTCCTAATGCAAGACAATGCTAGAACTCATGTGGCTGGAGTGTGTCAGCAGTTCCTGCAAGAGGAAGGCATTGATGCTATGGACTGGCCCGCCCGTTCCCCAGACCTGAATCCAATTGAGCACATCTGGGACATCATGTCGCGCTCCATCCACAGACTGTCCAGGAGTTGGCGGATGCTTTAGTCCAGGTCTGGGAGGAGATCCTTCAGGAGACCATCCACCACCTCATCAGGAGCATGCCCAGGCGTTGTAGGGAGGTCATACAGGCACGTGGAGGCCACACACACTACTGAGCCTCATTTTGACTTGTTTTAAGGACATTACATCAAAGTTGGATCAGCCTGTAGTGTGGTTTTTGGAGTGTGACTCCAAATCCAGACCTCCATGGGTTGATAAATTGGATTTCCATTGATAATTTTTGTGAGATTTTGTTGCCAGCACATTCAACTATGTAAAGAAAAAAGTATTTAATATGAATATTTCATTCATTCAGATCTAGGATGTGTTATTTTAGTGTTCCCTTTATTTTTTTGAGCAGTGTATATATATATATATTGTTCTACCTACCTGGAAATCCCACTGCTCCACAATCCTCTGCATCTCCTGAGGAGCCATTAGACCTGTCCAAAGAAGGTCTACTGCCACAACTGTGGCTGGAGAGATTTCCTTAGACATTCGTCCTTCTGTGCCCAGTGCCTTGTGGTCCTTAGGGATCCTGTTCTGAATCTCTCCATTGACATGGAACCAAACCTGAGCCAGACCACTGCTGAGCCCACCTGGGATATTCCACCTCAGCTCCCCTCTCCTGATGCCATAGAACTGGGCTACTCCTCGTTCTCCTTTCCACCATCCCTGGAGGCAAGCCAGACTGTCTTCCAGACCATTGAGCCTGATCTGGTATCCCCGGGTCCCTTGCTGTGCCGATTCTGCCAAGAAACTTTTGCACTGCCTATTCTTCTGCACCATCATGTCAAGGAAATGCACCGTCATCCATGCAACGTGTTGTCCCTTATTCAAGAAAGGGACGCTCCTCATCAGACACCAGGTCAACATGCACATCTTAGCTCTGCCTTGCCATCCTCTACCTGCCCTCTTGAAACGTGGCCCAGGCCGGCCTAAAGGCGTTGCTCACATGCTGCTGAAACCCTACACCCGCCCCAAACCTACTCAGGCCTGCTCTCGAGAGTTCTGGTCACCTGGCGTGCTCCACAACCACAAACCCTCGGCTGGTCCAGTGTACCAACTGTGGGGGCTATTTCGGCAGCCATCAAGCACAAAAGCTAGAACTTCTGCAGCAATGCCTGGAGGAACATAGGGAAGGCAATGGCTCAGGCAGCATATGCAGAAGCTCAGGCAGCACACAGAGCAAACTCAACAAACCCACAGAGGGAGAGTTCAGGTGCCACCTTCCAGATCTTGGAGATAAACGTCACCACTCCTCATCATCACAGTGACTCTTCATTACACTCCAGCAATGAGGAGGAGGAGCTGCAGAGTATTGATCGTTCAGGCACAAAATCCCCTTCTGCATAGTCTTGTCAGGACTGCATAGTCATGTCATAATCTTTTTTATTGCAGCATTTTGTTCAGAAAACAGAGGGCACATACTTATTTTAAGAGGTTGAGAATATGTGGAATCATAATTTTATAGACACAAATAATACAAAAATATGTTCTGCCATTAAATGTACCCCCTGTAGTTGTATGCACGTTCACACTCAGTGCAAAGTTCCATTCACAGGTCAGGCAGGTAGCCTAGTGGTTAAGAGTGTTGTCCAGTAACTGAAAGGTCACTGGTTTGAATCCTGAGCCCACAAGGTGAAAATCTGGCAAGGTGCCCTTGAGCAAGGCACTTTTAACCCTAATTTCTCCTGTAAATCACTCTGGATAAGAGCGTTTGCTTAATGAGTCACATATAATTTGTTGTTGTAATACCCCTCCACGACAGTAGGTGTCATTAAGTGTGTAAAGGGACGGATGTTTTTGTCCCATTGTTGTTGTAGAAGACGGAAGCAAATCGGTCGCGGTTTGTAAGTGATTCAATTACAGCAAATTGTGTGTTACAAAATAAATTAAACATACGTTTTAACCCATATTTAGGCGAGATAGTAACCTTGTGCAACAAGCGTTATACAGTATCATAGATCAGTCACATAATATAGTTTCTGGATACTTTTCGTACAGTGAAGAGCGCATGCCTCCACCGCCACAAGGTGTTTCTGTCCAGGTGGAGCTTCTGAAAATTAGCCATCTTCACTGTTGCAATCAGAACTGAGGTGAGCTGCGGAAGTCCTTATGTCGTCATAATTTACCTGCTTATTCTGTCAATAGTTGTAGTAGGTAGGTAGTTTTTATTGACGTGGGGCATTTTGCGCTTATGATTTTAATTAGATTGGCTAAATAACTAGCTACCGTAATCTAGCTACAATTCAAAGTTAACATGGTGAATGTTGCCGTCACAGTTAGTACATGTATTCTGCCTGCTCACTGCACTTGGTTGAAAATGGCTAGTTACGTTTTCTATATTTCAGAATCAATGTCAAATATAATACATTGTCTTAGCTGTTTTCTGCCAACATTAGCATTCAACATTTTTGTTTTCTAATGGCACTTTTAGTGATATTGGAATTGCATCATGGTCTGGTCTTAAGGTACATAATTCTGATGGCGTTTGTCCTGGTCCTGAAATGGCGGCATTAGAGAATTATATCAATGGATTGTGTTTGTCTCACAGGTACCATGTCAGACTTCACCATTGATATCCAGCTGACAGAACTAGGGTTCCCTGACATCTTGCAGCCCAGAGAAATGACCTGTGTGAAGGAAACACCATCGCCTTCGGCCTCTAACAATATTTCCCCTGGATCCCTGGCTAACCTCCAAATCCCCAGTTCCTCACCGCCTCCTCCTGCTGCACTCACCCCCACAGCTGTGGACCCAGAACTGGTCGGTGTAGAACAGCTGGTTTCTGTAGCCTCAAGGACTGCTTCTACAGTACAGCAGGTTGCCTCACAGACGGGCCCTCGCATTACAGTAACCCCAAGTCCCTCTGGGCCCCCTGAGACACTGACAATACTCTGCCCACCCCCTCCTTCTACACACAAACCGGTGGTAGTGGCACACACTTCACGGCCTGTTAGTCCCATATTGCTACCCAAGAGTTTAGTAAGTGGTCAAAGCAATAGCCTTCACCAAACCCCCAAAATAACTAAAACTGTCTTGATATCTGTGTCTCGTGTTGGAGCTGGTACTGTGTTGACTACTGTACCAGCTCCTTCCACTCCCCCTGTTGAACACTTAAGAACCATTAAGAAGGATTCCGAGCTGCCACTGGCAGACCAGACTGCAATGTTTCAGACCACTCCAAAACCTGTAAACACAGGGAAGCCAGGAAGGGCGGTCGCTGAGGAAGAAGAACCAGGAGAAAATATTGGAGAGGGAATAGGAGGGAGAAATGGAGGGAAAGGTGTTTTCAATGATGGGAAAGTGCAAGGACTGAAAGAGAAAGAAGCAGAAGTTGCAAAGAGTTTAGAGGAGGATTCTGAGGAAACAGATGACAGTGAGGTTTCTGAGAATGAGGATGATGATGAAGAGGAGGAGGAGGAGGACGAACTGGACCCAGGTAGGCTTCAGCTCAAAGACTAAAACATCAACCATTTTTCCCTGATTAAAAATGCTCTACATTTCTGTAAAATATGTTTTCTCTTATGTCAAACTACCAGGAAGTCTGAAAAGACAGACTGAGTGGGTGAGGAGCTCACCTTGAGTGAAGTTCTTTTTAAAGACTGATGTCAAGCAACATGGTTGCAGTGAGATTATCTCAAGCAAATTTGCTGATGTACATAGAAACTCAAACAACATTGAAATTTGCATGCAACATTCAAACCTGTCATATCACAATGTTTTCACTTTTTTTTATCCAATTGTTTGGTTATTGTAACAATATCAATATAGAAACAAATGTTGTCTGTATAATTTAGCTAGCTAGCCCAAATAGAATTGTCAGCACTGTTTATCAAGTGAGCTAGCTAGTTTATCTTGGACAATTTCAGTTTCAATTTCAGTTCACTTTCCAAGGGGAGGTCTGGGTACTTTTCATTACATATATAGTACTTTCAGAAAGTATTCACACCCCTTGACTTTTTCTGCATTTTGTTGTGTTACAAAGTGGGATTAAAATGGATTTCATTGTCATTTTTTTTGTCAACAATCTACACAAAACATGTTTGATGGAAAATAAAACCCAATCTTGATTAGATATGTATTCAACCCCCTGAGTCAATACATGTTAGTCACCTTTGGCAGCGATTAAAGAGCTTTGTCTCTTAAGAGCTTTGCACACCTGGATTGTGCAATATTTGCCCATTTATCATTTAAAAAAATATTCTGTGTCAAATTGGATGTTGATCATTGCTACACAGCCATTTTCAAGTCTTGCTGTTGATTTTCAAGATGGTTTTAAGTCAATTTAACTAGACCACCCAAGAACATTTAGTGTTGTTTTGGTAAGCAACTTGTATATATTTGGCCTTGTGTTTTAGGTAATTGTCCTGGTTGAGGATGAATTTGTCTCCCAGTGTCTGTTGGAAAGCAAACTGAACCAAGTATTCATCTAGGATTTTGCCTGTGCTTAGCTCTATTCTGTTTCTTTTTATACCCCCAAAAAACATCACAGTCCTTGCTGATGACAAGCATAGCCATAACATGATGCAGTCACCACCATGCTTGAAAATGTGAAACATTACAAAGCAACACGCTTTGTAATGAGGTTAAAAAAAGTAAATGTCTTTGCCAAATTTTTTGCAGTATTAGTTTAGTGCCTTATTGCAAACAGGAAGCCTGTATTCTGTCCAGGCCTCCTTCTTTTCACTCTGTCATTTATCAAATCAAATAGTATTAGTCACATGCGCCGAATACAACCGGTGTAGACTTTACATTGAATTGCTTACTTACAAGCCCCTAACAAAGAATGCAGTTTAAAAAAAGATGGATAGGAATAATAAATACAACTAACAAGTAATTCAAGAGCAGCATTAAAATAACAATAGTGCGACTATATACAGGGGGGTACACAGTCAATGTGCGGGGGCACCGGTTAGTAGGTAGAGTTATTAAAGTGACTATGCATAGATGATACCAACAGAGAGTTGCAGCGGTGTAAAATAAGGGGGGGGGGCAATGCAAATACTCTGGGTAGCCATTTGATTAGATGTTCAGGAGTCTTATGGCTTGGGGATTAAAGCTATTTAGAAACCTCTTGGACCTAGACTTGGCGCTCCGGTACTGCTTTCCATGCGGTAACATAGAGAACAGTCTATGACTAGGGTGGCTGGAGTCTTTGACAATTTTTAGGGCCTTCCTCTGACACCGCCTGGTATAGAGGTCCTGGATGGCAGGACGCTTGGCCCCAGTGATGTACTGTGCCGTTCGCACTACCCTCTGTAGTGCCGTGCGGTCAGAGTCCGAGCAGTTGCCATACCAGGCAGTGATGCAACCAGTCAGGATGCTCTCGATGGTGCTGTTGTAGAACCTTTTGA
>NC_088398.1:9110492-9155492 GCF_034236695.1 Oncorhynchus nerka | reverse complement strand
GTTTGTTTGTAACTCTGTTGTTTTTGTTGCACTGCTTTGCTTTATCTTGGCCAGGTCACAGTTGTAAATGAGAACTTGTTCTCAACTGGCCTACCTGGTGAAATAAACTTAAAACTAAAATTAACTTATCCTCTTTAGCAGAGTTAACTCTGGTTCTTCCTGTCCTGTGGCGGTCCTCATGATAGCCAGTTTCATCTCTAATAGCTTACTGACCAAGACTTCGGACCAAACGTTTTCAATACCTTGTTTGCATACCCATTTCCCCCTTTATTTATTGGTAGATATGTTTAACTTTCTTTCCTACCAACCCTACCGGCTACCGATGTCATTCTTCTGTGAGCTGCTCCATGCGACAACCAGTTGAAAGCTGCTCGCTCTTGCTGCCTGTAGATGATATTCCGCTGAAACTAGGCTGTGAGTGGCGTGCATGTGGATATATTTAACATGCTTTGCGATTGTGTAGGCTACTTTGCATGATTTCTTTATTGTACTGCATAATTGTTAAGTCGTACACCTCCACTACACTACTTTGATACGTATCAGTGGGGATTAAGAAGTGAGTGTAGGCAATGCCCACTGAAAGAAAAGTGGGTATAGGGTTTATACCTGTGTATAGCCTCCACTACACTACTGGCCCTTTTGTGTTTTACAAAAAGTGCACTCCTACATGTGCTGGTATTACGGTAGCTGTCCTTTCAGCATCAAAAGCCTGTAACACAGGTCCAATAAGGTCCATTAGGTTCCTCACTGTGCAAGCCTGTCTACAATAGATATAAAGGCTGTTACAATTTCCCATGGTCTCCCCATACTAATAGTGAGCGTGCAACTTTCCAACAATTTCCCCCACTCTCCCCTACCAGGCAGTCAAGGAAATGTTGACATAGTTCTGACATCATTTTCAACGCAAGTAAAGGATAGTAATGTTACGAGTAAAGTAGGAAGTCCAGGTTTCAATAGGTGACGAGATATTGTTTCAAGAAAAAAGTGAATGTGTATATATTTGGCCTGGTGAAGCAGTTCTACACGCTGACTGAATGGAAGCTGATAATTATGTGTTTTTCCTCCACTGGTCTCACTGGCCAATTGAGACATGGATTTTGTGTGTGTGCCATTCAGAGGTTGAATGGGCGAGACAAAATAAGTGCCTTTACAATGGGATATAGTAATAGGTGCCAGGCGCACCGGTTTGTGTCAAGAACTGCAGCGCTGCTGAGGTTGTCACGCTCAACAGTATCCCCTGTGTATCGAGAATGGTCCACCACCCAAAGGACATCCAGCCACCTTGACACAACTGTAGGAAGCATTGGAGTCAACATGGGCCAGCATCCCTATGGAAGCATTTCGACATCTTGTAGAGTCCAGGCCCTGACGAGTGGAGGCTGTTCTGAGGGCAAAAGGGGTGCAACTCAATATTAGGAAGGTGTTCTTACTGTTTTGTACACTCTGTATATTGACTACCAGACAATGTTCATATATCATGACTGTTCCACTGGATGTCATAAGGTGAAAGCACCAATTTGTAAGTCGCTCTGGATAAGAGCGTCTGCTAAATGACTTAAATGTAATGTAAATGTCAGTCGGAGGTGGGACCAAGTCATTATTATTCGGGTTGCAAGTCTTAAGGTCCGGTTCTCAAGTTGAGTCCGAAGTAGAACAGGTTGGGTCAAGTCTTAAGGTCCGGTTCTCAAGTTGAGTCCGAAGTAGAACGGGTTGGGTCAAGTCTTAAGGTCCGGTTCTCAAGTTGAGTCCGAAGTAGAACGGGTTGGGTCAAGTCTTAAGGTCCGGTTCTCAAGTTGAGTCCAGTAGAACGGGTTGGGTCAAGTCTTAAGGTCCGGTTCTCAAGTTGAGTCCGAAGTAGAACGGGTTGGGTCAAGTCTTAAGGTCCGGTTCTCAAGTTGAGTCCGAAGTAGAACGGGTTGGGTCAAGTCTTAAGGTCCGGTTCTCAAGTTGAGTCCGAAGTAGAACGGGTTGGGTCAAGTCTTAAGGTCCGGTTCTCAAGTTGAGTCCGAAGTAGAACGGGTTGGGTCAAGTCCAAGTCGTGCATTTTAAGAGCTAGTCGAGTCGCACGTCAAGTGAAAAACAACAACATCTGTACATGTAATGACTTGTTCAACTACAAGTCTTTGTCTATTGAGGCTACCAGACAGCCCTTTACTTCATTATTTTGTCTCTAACATATTTTGATTATGTAATTATTAATTTTAACAACAAATTCCAAATACAAGTAAATGATTAATTTCAAGCAATTTTGACATACCAAGAGAGCAGTAGACTTATGCTAGTTGCTTGTTAATATTTGGTATATATTTGGTAAACAGTTAATATTATTAATCCCCAGACATTTTTGGAGCTGCATGTTTGCGCTGCATCCGATCCTATAGCTAGCTGTACAGCATGTGACTCGAGTCCACACCTCTGCTATCAATGTATAGAAGTGTGTATGAATCTTCCATTTGGCGTGTCTAATGATGTTATGACATGACAACTGCGTCTGAGTTCATGGCAACCCTTCCCCCGCTTTTGTTTCATGCTGGCTGAAGACCTAGCTAGCCAGCTACTAGCTAACACACGGCACAGATGAAAGCAGAAACCTCGAAGTATCTTTGCCTTAGATGAATAGGGGAAACCTCTAATTATACTGTATTTGCTGACACAGTGCAGTCAAATTTTGGCACCAGTAGACTAGCTACCTAGTTATGTAAACCACGCCCCTCTGCGAACACCCTTATGCAATTGTTGGTTACAAGGCGGTACTTATTTAAACGAGGTAAGAGAATATCACCGTACCATTGGCGTATTCAAATTTGAGATTTTGTGATGTCATATTAATATTCCCGCCTCTTGAATCCTGGTGTTTGACATTGGGGAGGGGACCAGTAACTTTATGATCAAACTTTATCAATGTAGAAGCAACAGTCAGTTTTTATACTTTAGGTATCCTACTTTGATCTGGTTTCATCCAAATATCAACATTTCCTGAAAAACGTTTTGACTGCTGTACCTTTAACACCCTTCTCCCTCTGCCTTTCAGAAGCAGAGCCTGGAGGTTCAGGCGAACACCGCTGTAGCGTCTGTGACCTCGTCCTTTCCTCCAGCTTCCAGCTCCAGGAGCACATGAACCTGCACACAGGGGCACGCCCCTACTGCTGTGCCGAGTGTGGCAAGCGCTTCTGTCAGCTGACCAACTACCGCTCCCACCTGCGGACGCACGCCCAGCTCCAGACCTCAGTCCCACCCGTACAGCTCCGCTGCCGTGTTTGCCAGAAGGGCTTTGATTCTGAGCAGGGTTTGAAGGACCACCTAGCCAAGTCCCACTTTGAGAAGGAGTTCTATGAGTGTGACGCATGCAAGCGCATCTTCACCTGCCTGACCAAGTGTGAGGAGCACCTGGAGGAGCACAAGCGCGAGCTGGCGGACCACGTGTGTCTGCAGTGCTGCCGCCGCTTCCGCCTGCGCCGCTCTCTCCGCCGCCACAAGGAGCGGGGCTGTGTCCGCAGCTATCGCTGCACCGACTGCCCCATGAACTTCAGCCGCAAGAATGCCCTCCTCAAGCACAGCTTCTCCCACCTGGGCCTGCTGCCTTACACCTGCATCCAGTGCCGTGCACATTTCCGCCTGGCCAGGCTCTACCGTAAGCACGAGTGTGAGCCGGAGCGGCTCCACTGTGTGGCATGCCTGGGCGTCTTTCAGAGCCACAACGACTTCCAGAGGCACAAGAGGGAGACGGGCTGCTGGGGCCAGCAGGGGACCAAGGGGGATGAGATCCGCTGTATGGAGTGTGGCCAGGCCTTCTCCACGGCTGACGAGCTGAAGAATCACGCCGGGGCCCACCAGAGGGTGATGACCTGCTCCGAGTGCGGCAAGGGCTTCCGCTCGGCCTTGATGCTGATGTCACACATGGGGGGCCACGCAGGGTCGAGGCCCTGTCTGTGTAAGAACTGTGGCCTGGGCTTCCCTCACCAGCAGGGTTACGAGAGCCACCTCAAGGACTGTGGACGCAAACCCCCTCCTGTGGTGAGTATGGGTTACCCCCCTAAGGACTGTTGAAATATACTGATATATGTTTGTCACTGTATATGGCTCTTTGGAAGAAAAGTATTTTCAGATTATTTTGATTTAAATTGGATTGGATAGAGAAGGGTACAAGTAGCTCTCTGTTCACTGTTGTAACTCGCTCTTTGCAGATGGCTCCAAAGAAACCCCGGAAGGACGTACCTGCTGCTCCTTCCAAACCGCTATCCCAGCTCGCTCCAAGTTATCTCCCTGTTTCTGCTCCTGTGAAGAAACTAGAGAGACAAGCGTCAGTACCACTTTCTACCCCAGTGAGAATGCCAGGCTCTGCCCCTGCCAGAGTCACTATGGGAGTCTCTGCTTCTACCCCAGTGAGAATGCCAGGCTCTTCCCCTGCCAGAGTCACTATGGGAGTCTCTGCTTCTACCCCAGTGAGAATGCCAGGCTCTGCCCCTGCCGGAGTCACAATGGGAATCCCTAACACCACTGCTGTCCGTGTGGTGAGCCCTGACCAACCCACCAAGGGTCTGTGGAAGCTCAGCCTGGACAAACAGCCTCCTCCTGGGGTGTCCTTGGTCATGTTTGTCCCTGCCAACACCCCTCTGGCCTCTGGACTCTCTGGCCCATCCTCCACCCCCCAGCTCCCAGCTCTCTCAGGCACACAGCCCCAGTGGAAGGTATTCAACCCAGCACCAAATCCAGGAGCCCCTCCTCCGGTGCTGTGCCAGTCCAGCTTCACCTCTGAGCCGGGCCTGAGCCTCATAGCAGAAGCAAACCGGCGCTACTCCTCTGATGCCCCGCTGGATCTGGCCTTAAAGACAACTTACTACGAACAGGAGCCTGCTAATTTACTACCTCTTGATCTGTCTAACAAGTCGACTTGCTCCACTCCTCCTGCTAACCTTGTAGTCAAGACTGAACCGAGAGACCCTGGGTTTGCAGAGGAGACTGAGGAAGAAGTATTCACAAGTTTAACAGGTGATAAAAAGGGGATAGTATTTCAGAGTAAGAGGGAGCCAGGGGAGGATTCTAAAATGGAGGCTATGGCTCAGAAGGGGGGAAATAGAGAAGGGAGTGGAGATGAAGACAGGCAAAATGACAGCAGAGATGATGGAACAGCTCAGTCTCAAATGAAGAAGGCACCAAAGCCGGGAGTCCCATCAACACTGTGGCTCCTGACCGTCAAACAGACAGAACCTTTGAAGAACACTGCCAAAGTGGATCTAGTGAATCAGCTGAAAATTGAGTCAGTCAGCTCTTTGCACTCCAAAATGCTTCGGGGCTTAGTCCATATAAAGCAGGAACCACCGTCTCTAGAGCCTGACAGTGGAACACAGATCTCAGACTTCTGTTCGTACAGCCCGCTGACAGCATTGAAGAGGAAGATGGAGCCAGACGTGGGGCTGGACTTGAGATGGGATGGGGGCACCCCAGGCTGTGTGCTCGACTTGAGGTTGAATGGAGGGAACCCAGCCAGTTGTGATGTGGCGGAGAAAGCAGAGGAGAGGAACATGGAAGGAGACCGTGTAGAGGAGGAGCTTGAGGGTGGCGAGAAGGATGGCGCAACAGAGGAGAGGAACATGGAAGGAGACCGTGTAGAGGAGGAGCTTGAGGGTGGCGAGAAGGATGGTGCAACAGAGGAGAGGAACATGGAAGGAGACCGTGTAGAGGAGGAGCTTGAGGGTGGCGAGAAGGATGGTGCAACAGAGGAGAGGAACATGGAAGGAGACCGTGTAGAGGAGGAGCTTGAGGGTGGCGAGAAGGATGACGCAACTGAGGAGAGGAACATGGAAGGAGACCGTGTAGAGGAGGAGCTTGAGGGTGGCGAGAAGGATGGCGCAACAGAGGAGAGGAAAGCAGATATGGATGGATCGGAGGAGAGGAAAGAGCAGAAGGATGGATCGAAGGAGAAGGATGGAACCGAGGAGAGGAAAGGGGAGGAGGATGGAACAGAGCAGACTGACGCCCCTGTTGATGAACCCACAGCCCATAACCCAGAGACACAGCTCCCCTCCTCTCTCATCCCCTCTCCTCCCTCCTCACCACCATGTAAAAGACGAAGGTCACTAAGGACAAGGGAAAAGCCTAGAGCCCTACGTGACTGTTTATTATAAGGGCAGTACTTTAGACAGAGTGAAAAATGGGATTGCTGACAACAATGTTAATTAGGCTGCCTTTTAATGGCCCGAGAAACAGAGGAAAACATAACCAAGCTTACTGTAAAACAATTCATACTAGGCTTGTTATTAAATTATAATAGCAACACATTTTGTGGATTAGTGGTGATTTTTATAAACCATGCCTCTACATGAATTTGCCCTCTGGATTTGGTTGCTTTCCTGTATTCCAATAATTTTTTCTTAGCTATTGAAGACTTACTATGTCTATGTTTAATGTACCTGCTAGTGTTTAGTGAGCTAGCTAACAATCCTTGTTGTTAGCTGCTTACTGTGTGGCAAGAGATTGAGATTAGGGTAAATAGTGGCTATTGTTTTCTATATTACAGTAATTGCGTATGTTGGCAATAGGGTCATGCACTTCTTCCAGTGTTATGCACACATTTCCAAACACTCCATATCTATTTGACTATACCAACATAATTTATTTGTTTTTTTTGTTATAGGTTGTCTAGTTAGTCTTCACTTGAATGTCATTGTAATTTTTGTCGTTTCTATTCTATATAAACTGCTGTATGGGACTTCAGTCGCCAAGGTTTCTTATTCAGGTACTGATGGGGAGTGTTTGGGAGCCAGGATTTAATGTACTGTCAACTTTCTGAGAAATGTTTCTCAACAGCTCGGTTTTTCTGTTTGATTTGAGTTCCATAATGGGTATAATATGCAAGAAAATGTATGTGCTGTCCAATTATAATGTTAAATTGACATGTATATCTTTTTCTATCACGTTGGAATGTCTTACCCCAAATTCAACTGAATGGTTGCAGTGTTTTGTAGAGTTTAAAATATTCTGTTCTGAAATTGGGATCTTAAAGGATACAAATAAAGATCAACATGTCGGAATGGTATGGAGGGGTTTTCTTGGAAAGCCTTCTTTCATTGACCAAAACAGAACTCTTACTTGAGTCCTGGAGAGGAAGCGGGAAGGCACTATGGTAAGTGTTTGTTTATCTCATTTTAAACACAATGATATAAATCTTAGTATAACAGAATCTAACATTTAACCAAAGTGTTGTAATCCATAAATCCAGTGTTTCATTTTGAAATGTTAATAAAACTGTGCACTTGGGTTTAGCTCGGTAGGTCTGTAATTATATAGGTCTACATCCTCGAGACAGTTGGATAGTGCAAATGCGTACAGCAAAGAGCGCGGTTGAAGAAAAGACTACAAATATTGTCACATGGTAAGAAGGCCCGGAAATAATTTGTCTGTCAAATCCGGCGAAGATGATAACAGTAGTAGGCTGGCGTAAATGTGGCTGGTGTAAGAACACAACAGTTTACAACAGATATCCCCTTCATTCTCGATCGGAAAACGGTTCGGTTACGTACCGCAAATGTATTTCTCTTGCTACGAGCAATGTAGGCTGATGAAACGGAACAGACGGCAAAAACTTCGTAAAACTACACATTATTCTACATGGACAAAGACAAGTTCGCTGTGAGCGTAAGTTTATAGGCCTGTCAATAAAATGCATATTTTGAAGAAGTGAGAATATGATTGTGTAGCCTATTTGTATCCATAATAAAAAAGGAACCAAAAAGCAGTCTTGGATTAAAATTTGAATTATCGTAAAAATATATATAATACAGTTTAAATATTTGTTAAACTGATGTTAAAACTATTGCTAATCTATATGTAAGTCACAAATTAAATATTATGTTGTAGTATAAGCAATCTCATTGCTATTTACAATTGACACCTATCCTCCCTCTTCATTTCCCCACCCAGCATGACCCATGCTCCTGGTTGGAGATGCACCAGTTCATTGGAGACCTGATGGTGTCTGGGGGGGCTCTGGGGCTAAAAGACGCCCCACCAGCAGGCCCAGGCTCATCCCCAGGTTCAGCCCAGCCCAGACAGGTCCAGGCCCAGGCAGAGAGCATTAGAGAGGCCAGAGACATCAGTGGACAAAGTGAGTGGAGAACATTGTGGAGTAATAGAAAAGGACAGCGAATACTAAGGAAACAGATTTTGTTTTCATAGGCAATGGCTTGTCTGGCTTTATAATAAATGTATTTTCTTGCTTTTGTCTTTCCCCCGACTTGTACACAGCTCAGCACCATACCTGCACTTGCCCTGGCTGTCCCTACTCTTCATCTTCCTCCTTCCAGACCATAAAGCCCAGCAGCACCTACAGCCCAGAGCTCAGTCAGCCCCAGAGTCAGGCCAAGGATACCAGCACCCAGAGCCCAGCCCCTACCACTCTCACTACCCAGGGTACTTCTTCACCAAGTCCCCTGCCCCAAATCCCCACCTTCCCTTGTTTCTGCTGCCGCCGGGGCTTCCAGACCTGCACCCAGCTACAGCACCACCAACAGGGGGCAGCAGACTTTCCCTTCTCCCAGACACACACCTACTACCACCACCACTGCCCCCTTACCATCTGCCTGCCCCACCACCACTCCCACCCTGGCCTGTCCCCTGGCACCTTCCCCTGCCTGTCCTGCCAGCATTCCTTCCCCTCCTGCTCCCAGCTCTTCCACGAGCATCAGGGCCACACCCCCCCCCAGAACCATGTTGGAGGGGTGACCATAGTGTCCCCTACCCTACACCCATGCATGCACTGTCCAGCCTCCTTCCCCCGACCCTCTCAGCTGCTACAGCACCAGCGCACCCAGCACGCTCACAAGGCTGGCGGCTTCCTGTGCACTGAGTGCGGGCGCGCCTTCAACTCCCACTCCAACCTCCGCATCCACCTCAACGTACACACCGGCGCCCGGCCCTACTCATGCCCTGACTGCGGCAAGAGTTTCAGCCAGTCGGGAGCGTTGAAGATCCACCGTCGCATCCACACTGGGGAGAGACCCTATACCTGCACCTACTGTGGGAGGGGCTTCCCCCACCTGGCCGGGGTCCGGGCCCACCAAAGGACCCACACAGGTGAGAAGCCCTACCGCTGCACCCAGTGTGAGAAGTGCTTCACCCAGTCGGGGGCACTGAAGATCCACACAAGGATCCACACCGGGGAACGACCGTTTGTGTGCAGCCTCTGTGGGAAGGGCTTCTCCAACCGCTCCGGCATCCGCTTCCACCAGCGCACTGTCCATGGGATGGGGTCGGATATGGGAGGGGGTGGAGGGGCCGGTGGGTCCCATAGGGGGAGACAGAGTCTAGGCAGCTCAGCTGCTGTGGGACGCCCCAGTGCCAATCCAAACAGGTTACACAACAACCCCCATACTGATGTGACCTCCAGCATTACTCCTGCCCCGACAAAAATCCTTTCCCCTGGGTCTCTCCTTGCTCCTCCAGGGTCAGGTCTGACTGTAACCTCAGACAAAGAGCTCCAGTTCCAGTCTAGCAGTGTGAAGATCCCCTCCAGGAGAGCAGAACCAGGCAGTAGCAGGGAAGGAAGGGCTCAGCTGTACACCTGTGAGGACTGTGGGCTGCTTTTTGGGGACGCTCCCTCCAGAAACCGACACCAAACTGTAGTGCACTACTCTACAGAAGGGGTAGAGGAGGAGGGCCTGGGGGACACTGGGGGGGAGGGGTGAGAGAGATGGTAGATGGAAGCTTGATGCAGTACATCGTTAGATCAAAGGCTAAGGGAGAGGTGGGTGAAAATGGAAAGGTGAGAAGAGGCAGAAAGCTTGAGACTCATCGAGGAAAAATAATATGTAAATGCATGGTGGTGAAGGGAGGTGAGAAGAAAGTTAATTCCACAGTGAACAATAAACACTCTATCAATGGGATATATGACTTATTTGATATTGAATTTCCACTTTAAAAGATGCACTAATTTTCACATTTTGGGAGTCCAATTTTCTGTTTGTCAAAAAGCCAAGTACCATGATTAGGCTACTAAAGATGATTATTTGAGAGCTTTTGATTATTTTTGTATTTATTTTACTGGTTTGGCAAAATCCACAGATAGCATCATCTCAAATGTATGACACTGTAAGACATTGTCCCATAGGGCAGCGCACAATTGGCCCAATGTCGTCCGGGTTAGGGGAGGGTTTGGCCGGGGTAGGCCGTCATTGTAAATAAGAATTTGTTCTTAACTGACTTGCCTAGTTAAATAAAAAGTAAGTGAAGAAGTGAAGATATGTTGTATTTAGCATCATTATGTAATTTATATTTTGTAATAATAGAATCTGATATTGTAGGCCCATATAAACTTGTGTATATCAGTTTATCTATTTATTTAGCTCATTGTGCCTTTGATCTCAGATTAGATCATTCATGTACATAAAAAATACATATTTCCATAAACCACACTGTACTAAACTTCATAACCACTGATATATTAAAGTCGTTTAGTGATTTTATTCAGGGTCAATATCTTCACTGTTGGAAGATGAGCTCATATACAAAGTATTTTTTTGTCAGGATCATTTCTCAGAGACACATGGTTTGTTGACCTGTTTTCTATTGCTTCAGATCTCCACCTAGTGGACATTTAGAAGCATAGCAGCAGAAACACAGGCACTGAAACCAGTCTATCTAAGCTACAGGTGTCAAACTCATTCCACGGAGGTCCGAGTGTCTGCAGGTTTTTGCTGCTCCCTTGTCCTTGATTCATGAATTGCGGTCACTAATTTGTAAGGAACTCCCCACACATGGTTATTTCAGGTTTAATTGAAAGGAAAAACCAAAAACCTGAAGACACTAGGCCCTCCATGGAATGATTTTGACACCCCTTCTCTAGATCAGTGGTTTCCAATCAGTGGTACTAGGACCCCTGGGAGTACTTGGCCTATCCACAGGGGGTACTTGAAAAGACTCATGAGATCATAGGCCTACTGGTAAAATGCACATGACGGAGGACGGCTCATAATAATGGCCGGGATGAAGTCAATGGAATGGCATCAAACGCATGAAAATAATGTGTTTGATGTATTTGACACTATTCCGCTCCAGCCATTATCATGAGCATATCCTCCCAAATGAAGGTGCCACCAACCTCCTGTGCTTCAGGGGTAGTCTGGGCAGAGCACAATTCAGGTGGGGGGTCCAGTTACTGAAAAGGGTTGGGAAACACAGGTCTACACATCTGTGTTTCCTCCCACCATGTTCAAACGTTACTGTTGCCTGTGGTCTTTCTTTTCAGACACTGGCACTATTGAAACTTCTGTTTGGCCAACTTCCCTTCTTTGCTATTCTGTAGCCTCTAGGGAAGTTCAAACGGCTGATTGAGGACCTTTTTACTGGAGATTGTGTTGGTTTTCTATTTTCTATGATTGTGTATTGATGTGAATATTTGTGTATATTGATGTATATAGTTTGTATGTATACAGGGCTCATCTGTAAAAGAGACCATGGTGTCAGCATGACTCCCTGTCAAAATATATTTTATACATCCATCTGTTTTTCCACATAGACCTGCTTTCAGTAATGATTGCCTCAGTCATTCAGGGTTTTTCAAATACACCATCTATTGGGCCTTATGTAATGATCATTTCACTCCAGCCTCTTTGACCCAAGATGTGCTTCTGAGTGTCTCAGATGTTTACTAACTGGTATAAACTGATACTAAAACCACGGTCAGCTGGGATTCCCAACAACAGGCAAGGCTTGTATAAGGTCTCCCAGATAACTGTATCAGACATATAGTATGACAAGCCACTAGTGATGACACTACAGAAATGGCAGAATTGGTTTGCCAGAAACAGAAAAATGAAAAAGGTATGAGACGGGCGTTCTTGGAGTTTGACTAATCAACATGTCTCCATGAAAAGGCTATGTTTCAAGTGTGCTAACTCTTCCTCGAAACTCTACATCAGCATTTCGCAGTACCTATTGGAAATGGATGATTTTGCTCTCGGTTTTGCAAGTGTTTATTTGGTTGCGCTGAAACGATCTCAAGTGCTGCGTAAAATCAGGCGACGCAGAACAGTCCACATGGGTAAAAAAAAACGGCATCCCCATGCTTAAAGAGCGTCCTTCCACTTGTCATATGTAATTAAGTGTACACGAACCATTTTCGGGCTCACCTGAAGTAGGGACAAGTTTGGTTAAGGACAGATAATTTACTTCTAGATGGCAAAAGCTCTCGTGTGACAAAAGCCATGAAAGACACGATCAGTGCTCTCCGGGATCTTTGGGACATCCCTACCCCATTAAAGTAGACTTTTAAAATGTTGGGTAAGTGCTATGGTTGTGGTTAGGGTAGGGACTTTCCAATGAACTCGTATAGCACTGAGCTGCGTGAAACTACATCAACATCCTGAGTGCACGGAGACAAGTGACGCACTAACAAGTGATTGGTAATTGGAGCGTATACTCCCATTGTTATCAATGTACACACGTCTTGTTTTTACTTAATATCTACAACAGTGGAGAACAGTTATTTAAAACCAAACAGAAATAAACACTTTCATAAAAACATTCGGCACGTGGAAAGAAAGAGGTGTGTGTGTATATATATATATATACACATGTGTGTAAAGCTTGTTTCCAAACTTTGAAAGAAAGACAACCCTGGAAGCCACGCCTCCCCAGTATCAATAAGTACAGTTCCAGACGTTCCTTTCCACATTCAGAGGGATTTGGATACAGACAGTGAAGCAGAGTGGGAATACTCATCAATACCCAGAATCCAATAACAAACATGAGAGGTTTTATACTCTTTGCGATTTTAGTAATTGCACATGCTCACAGCAGTATTGGTAAATATAATTTTATTTACTTTAACTGAGTGAATTTCATTTTATTCTACTCTTTACACTTACATTTTATGTAGTCTTATTTGTTTTAATTCAACTGCAAACGTGAACTCTACAACATTGTTCTTCAAATTAGTTGCTTAACAGGACAGAAGCTGTCCAATTCACGCACTTATCAAGAGAACATTCCTGTCATTCCTCTACCTCAGCTCTGGCGGACTTACTAAATACAAATGCACCTTTTAGAAATGATGAGTGTTTTACTTTTACTTTTGATACTTAAGTATATTTTAGCAATTCCATTTACTTTTGATACTGAAGTAGATTTAAAACCAAATACTTTTAGACATTTATTCAAGTAGTATTTTACTGGGTTACTTTCACTTTTACTTGAGTAATTTTCTATGAAGGTATCTTTACTTTAACTCAAGTATGACAATTGGGTACTTTTTCCACCACTGCTTGAAAATATATTGTAGGACAGCTGGGTTGGCATCACATAAGGGCTTATACTCAGATTTAACTTTCACTCATTATCTGCACATGGTGTGTTATCATGGTTGGTATATTAGTATATTATGGGAAAGAGATGATTTTGTTTTCGGGCGCGCTGAAACGATCTCAAGTGCTGCGTAAAATCAGATGACGCAGATGTGTGTGTGTGTATATATATATTATATTGTCTCTTTGTGTGGCTGTGTAATCGATTCAATTATTAATTGAGAGCGGAACTCTTATCTGAATACGAAATTGAAAGTGTAACAAATCAAATTAATCTCTGCGCCTCTATCTATCTCCAAGGGTTTTGATTTACCTTGGAGACACAGCGCTTGTGGAGAAAAGCAATTTAAGTCACTGTTTAGTTTTTTGTCACTATCGAAAACATGTTTCCAATTGCTTTTCTTCAACATTAACCATGGTGTGGATCGATAATGCCACAGTCATCCCCGTGAAATGGTGTGCTTTCAACGTGTTGTTCAGCTCCTCTGACAAGAAACGCAAGTGCGTGGTTGGTCTAAAACGCTTTGTCTAGCAGGGGACTTCCTACCAACCTTCTATTACATCTCCTAGTCAAGTAGACAAACCTGTTGTTCATATGACTGTATTTGGCCAAATGCCAGTCCGGTCTAAGTCAGACAAAGAGGAGGAAAAGGAAGAGCTTGTATAAAAATAAAACAATGTATTTGTCACTCAAACAGTAAGCTGCTGCAACAGCCCAGTCTATATGTGGCCTACTGTTAGGTGCACCAGCCCAGTCTAATGCCCTATATGTGGCCTAATGTTAGGTGCACCAGCCCAGTCTAATGCCCTATATGTGGCCTAATGTTAGGTGCACCAGCCCAGTCTAATGCCCTATATGTGGCCTAATGTTAGGTGCACCAGCCCAGTCTAATGCCCTATATGTGGCCTAATGTTAGGTGCACCAGCCCAGTCTAATGCCCTATATGTGGCCTAATGTTAGGTGCACCAGCCCAGTCTAATGCCCTATATGTGGCCTAATGTTAGGTGCACCAGCCCAGTCTAATGCCCTATATGTGGCCTAATGTTAGGTGCACCAGCCCAGTCTAATGCCCTATATGTGGCCTAATATTAGGTGCACCAGCCCAGTCTAATGCCCTATATGTGGCCTAATGTTAGGTGCACCAGCCCAGTCTAATGCCCTATATGTGGCCTAATATTAGGTGCACCAGCCCAGTCTAATGCCCTATATGTGGCCTAATGTTAGGTGCACCAGCCCATCCACTGAAGTGTATCAAAATACTTCTCAACAACAAAAAAACACTGGAATGACTCTAGCAATAGGTAGCTAAACAATAATCTTGTCTACTACCAGCCATGGGACAAGATTAGCTAAACAATAAACTAGCATCGACAACTAAATTGACGAATACGCTGATTCGGTGTGCGAGTTCATTAGAACGTGCGTTGAAGATGTCGTTCCCATAGCAACGATAAAAACATTCCCTAACCAGAAACCGTGGATTGATGGCAGCATTCGCGTGAAACTGAAAGCGCGAACCACTGCTTTTAATCAGGGCAAGGTGTCTGGCAACATGACCGAATACAAACAGTGCAGTATTCCCTCCGCAAGGCTATTAAACAAGCTAAGCGTCAGTACAGAGACAAAGTAGAATCTCAATTCAACGGCTCAGACACAAGAGGCATGTGGCAGGGTCTACAGTCAATCACGGACTACAAGAAGAAACCCAGTCCAGTCGCACGGACCAGGATGTCTTGCTCCCAGGCAGACTAAATAACTTTTTTGCCCGCTTTGAGGACAATACAGTGCCACTGACACGGCCTGCAACGAAAACATGCGGTCTCTCCTTCACTGCAGCCGAGGTGAGTAAGACATTTATATGTGTTAACCCTCGCAAGGCTGCAGGCCCAGACGGCATCCCCAGCCGCGCCCTCAGAGCATGCGCAGACCAGCTGGCCGGTGTGTTTACGGACATATTCAATCAATCCCTATACCAGTCTGCTGTTCCCACATGCTTCAAGAGGGCCACCATTGTTCCTGTTCCCAAGAAAGCTAAGGTAACTGAGCTAAACGACTACCGCCCCGTAGCACTCACTTCCGTCATCATGAAGTGCTTTGAGAGACTAGTCAAGGACCATATCACCTCCACCCTACCTGACACCCTAGACCCACTCCAATTTGCTTACCGCCCAAATAGGTCCACAGACGATGCAATCTCAACCACACTGCACACTGCCCTAACCCACCTGGACAAGAGGAATACCTAAGTGAGAATGCTGTTCATCGACTACAGCTCGGCATTCAACACCATAGTACCCTCCAAGCTCGTCATCAAGCTCGAGACCCTGGGTCTCGACCCGCCCTGTGCAACTGGGTACTGGACTTCCTGACGGGCCGCCCCCAGGTGGTGAGGGTAGGCAACAACATCTCCTCCCCGCTGATCCTCAACACGGGGCCCCACAAGGGTGCGTTCTGAGCCCTCTCCTGTACTCCCTGTTCACCCACGACTGCGTGGCCACGCACGCCTCCAACTCAATCATCAAGTTTGCGGACGACACAACAGTGGTAGGCTTGATTACCAACAACGACGAGACGGCCTACAGGGAGGAGGTGAGGGCCCTCGAGTGTGGTGTCAGGAAAATAACCTCACACTCAACATCAACAAAACAAAGGAGATGATTGTGGACTTCAGGAAACAGCAGAGGGAACACCCCCTATCCACATCGATGGAACAGTAGTGGAGAGGGTAGCAAGTTTTAAGTTCCTCGGCATACACATCACAGACAAACTGAATTGGTCCACTCACACTGACAGCGTCGTGAAGAAGAGCGCAGCAGCGCCTCTTCAACCTCAGGAGGCTGAAGAAATTTGGCTTGTCACCAAAAGCACTCACAAACTTCTACAGATGCACAATCGAGAGCATCCTGGCGGGCTGTATCACCGCCTGGTACGGCAACTGCTCCGCCCTCAACCGTAAGGCTCTCCAGAGGTAGTGAGGTCTGCACAACGCATCACCGGGGCAAACTACCTGCCCTCCAGGACACCTACACCACCCGATGTTACAGGAAGGCCATAAAGATCATCAAGGACATCAACCACCGAACCACTGCCTGTTCACCCCGCTATCATCCAGAAGGCGAGGTCAGTACAGGTGCATCAAAGCTGGGACCGAGAGACTGAAAAACAGCTTCTATCTCAAGGCCATCAGACTGTTAAACAGCCACCACTAACATTGAGTGGCTGCTGCCAACACACTGTCATTGACACTGACCCAACTCCAGCCACTTTAATAATGGGAATTGATGGGAAATGTTGTAAATATATCACTAGCCACTTTAAACAATGCTACCTTATATAATGTTACTTACCCTACATTATTCATCTCATATGCATACGTATATACTGTACTCTACATCATCGACTGCATCCTTATGTAATACATGTATCACTAGCCACTTTAACTATGCCACTTTGTTTACTTTGTCTACATTCTCATCTCATATGTATATACTGTACTCGATACCATCTACTGTATGCTGCTCTGTACCATCACTCATTCATATATCCTTATGTACATATTCTTTATCCCCTTACACTGTGTATAAGACAGTAGTTTTGGAATTGTTAGTTAGATTACTTGTTGGTTATCACTGCATTGTCGGAACTAGAAGCACAAGCATTTCGCTACACTCGCATTAACATCTGCTAACCATGTGTATGTGACAAATACAATTTGATTGGATTTAAAGTGTATGTATGATGATGGTGTTGATTTGATCCTTGTTGTCTTCCTCTGTCTTGTCTAGCGGCTCTGATTATACAGGGACCAGACAAGCCTGTTCTGGAGAACGATGAAGTCACCCTGGCATGTCTGCTTTCTGACTCGGAGCTCAACACCAGCCAAGTCCACTTTGAGAAGTTTTCCAAGGTCAGGACACAGGCTACTTCTACCTCTGACTTTACTTCTAATTGGGTTATATGATTGCCAATTCTGTTGCTGTACTATGTGAAGTAAAGCGTGTTGAGGCTCTACACTTATCGAAACATGACTTGAACTCGACTTCAGTAGTGCAGTATGTTTAATTATGTCAACAGGGCTCAGCTTGATCATTTTGTTGTATATAAAATGACCAATGTTTGCAGACCAAGAAGGTAACCATTCTCACCACTACTCATATTATTGCCAGTCCTCCATATGACTGCTGTTTGCAGATGAGGTACATCTCTATTCCTCTCTCTCCTACTCTTCATCAGTACATGAATAAGTGGTATCGACTGGAGGAGGAGTCCATGTACCGCCGATGTATCCCTGGTGTTATCTTGAGGCGTGAGGCGAGCCAACTGCTTCTGTCCATCCGCAGCATCCAAAGCTACTTCTACCAAGGACTCTACCGCTGTGTCGCAGACAACGCCACGGCACCCGACAACTCCTCCCAGCCCCTGGCTATCACCGTTGAATGTGAGTATAGGGTGGGCAATATAGTCACACATGCTTGTCTGTAACAGCTGTTTATTTTTTAAATATTTTTTTAAATGGCAAATAAGTCCGCACCGCAGGAAAGACCAAACCTCCTGGAGAGCTGCTGGGCATGCAGGCTTTTAGTACAACCCTGCTTTAATACACCTGATTTGTATCAGCTGCTCCCCAGAACCTTGATTAGCTGAATTCTGTGGGTAAGTGTAGTGCTGGAACAAACCCCTGCACAACCAGTATTAGCTCTCCAGGAGGAGCGCCTGCTATCCACTCCACCGTACAGTATATCCATTCTCCTTGTTCTCAAAAACAATGTTCCAGAAACGGAAATTCACAGGGGCATAGAAATACAAATAACCAGAAGAAGAGACGTATTGTACAAGGCACATTAGTGGTCATAGCGTGAGGCCTATTTTCCCTTGCGCTACAGGGGCGATCAAATCGACCGGCACGTCTTTTGATAGGCTTCTTTGCCCGTGGAGCAATCGATAATGGGGAATTATTTGCGTGGACAGAAGGAGAGAGCCCAAGGCACATGGAGATGGTTCCGTTGACGTAGAGCGGGAGAAAATGAACCGTCACACTCCACAGTACACCATTGTGAGGACTTAGGAAGATGAAGGCAATTACCATTATCTGATTGTTCCCTCCTCATGGGCAATTTGTAGAGGATTTGAGGCACGATACTGCAGTATACTCAGGGATATGGCTCTGTTGACTCATGTTTCTGCATGCTTGTACACCGTGCACAGCTGCACACACGCACTCAAACCTCTTCAAACCATCATGCATTCTTCTTCTTTTATTCTACGTCTCTGCTGTGTTTCTGATCCCCTGTTCAGACATACGTGAGCTGTCTGTGTACGATGTGTCCTCCTCCAGCCGGAAGTTCATCAAGGAGAACCTGCTTGTGACACTAGGCGAAGACGTAGAGGTGGAGTGCTCCACCACAGCCTCTGAGGCACCACAATACTTCTGGCAGAAATATGTGAGTTTGGGCCTGTCAGGATCTGGCCTTCTATTGCTCGATCTCTCACTCTCTGTCCCGCTCCTCTTTCACTCTCAGCACCATAAGAGGTGCTCAGTATTCATGTTATTCCCTGGTTTGGGCCCTCCTCTTTCTGGAGAGCAGCTTGCCCATTTACAGAGGATTAATAGTTTAATGAGGTCTAGACAAGTGGCAACCTGAAAGCCAATCTGTTGATAAAATCCTAATGATTTTTCAATGTTCAGTTAATCATTGTTGAATTATTCAACTTGCTGTTACCAAAGCCACAAACCAAATACCCAGGGGAATTAAGACCTCTCAATGCTAAATGTCAAACTCCGAATGGCCATGCAGGCAACAATAAGACCTTGGTGAATTGATTTGCTGCTCCCTAGTGGTAAAATAAGGTATCACTACTTCAGCACATTGTGGTCCACTATTTCAGACCTGATACAATTTCACGCCTTTAAAATCAAGTTAGTCCTCATTTTAATACATTTTTCTGAATTTGAATGTCTTTAGAAAGAATACCCCTCCACCCTCAAATATACCCCATCTACCTTTTGAACCAGTCTGTCCACACATTCATAACTATTTGCATAACTCTTTATACATTTGGATTTGGGGTAGAAAATATTCAAGGATGGGGATGGGAGGAATTATAGGGGCAGAGAAACAAACAGTATGGGCCATTTGATGGGCAGCTGCTGACTGACTGCACAGTGCCGGTCTCCAGTAATGTCCATAGGAGGCAGGCAAGAGACTGGATGCATCTGAGCCAGTGGATTTGCATGCAGAATGCTGTTTTGGCCAAACCTGGCCTTTCCTGGAAATCCTCTTAATTCAGCCCCTCATTCAAATTGAAATGGACTTTCTTGGCAGGAAAATGTGAGATCCCAGGAGCCAAATAATTTGCAAGGTGTAGTGTCTTTTTTTGGTTTGTTTCTATTCTGTTTCTCCTATTATTTCTCCCCTACTGTGTCTAACTCCCCCTCTTAATAATAGCGAGGCAGCTAGTTCTGTGTCCACAGTGCCTCCCGTTTTCTCATTATGTGTTAACAGTGTTGCCGTGCTATTCTTTGCTGATTGCCTCATCTAGGTCAGTGAATTGAGTTTATGTGGAATTTATTCAATTTGTTCGGGTAAATACACCTTGTCTGGGAGTTTATTGCTTCTCTCACATGGACACGCATACTGTAACTCCACTGAGAATCATTTTCTTGACTCGTTCGCTCGCTTTCTCTTCCATTCACACCCCTCTCTCTCTCTCATCCACCATCCTTCCCTCTATCAGGGAGAGGACTGGATTGTGCCCTCCTCCAAGCTGAGGCTGAAGAATGTGAGGATGGAGGATGGTGGAGACTACACCTGCATGGCTGAGCACCCCACCCTGTCCAGCCTGAAGAAGAGCAGCACCATCTCCATCACTGTGCTGCCAGGTAGGTAGGGGTCAGGAAGGCGGGGACTACAGGGGTTGGTGTTATGAAGAGGGACAGTAAGTGTAGGGGTTAGCAAGCAGGAATAAGAGGAGGGAGGGCGAGGAACACAGATGTTAGGGCCAAGGCACATATGGGGAGGAGGAGCTCCCGTGAAGGCGAGGGTCTTACGGCTATGTGATGGAGGAGAGCAACTGGCCACTGCGGAAGACGTGTCTTAGGACACTAAATATGTCACTGAAGAAGAGGACTCATTAAGTTACAGCTAATCCAATTTATCATACTGATAATTGTTCATTTTTATCAGCGACCTGCGAGATGGTTACGCTGCATTAATGGTCATGGGTTTTTCCACACGATCATATCGCCAATATAGAGTCAATTATAATCCTTGAGATTACAATCGTTTCAATTATCTATCCTCCAAGTCAGTTGCACCAATCAAACTGGATGCATGTCAATTATAACAGTAAAGACTGCTTCAGTATGAAGTGGAAGTGAATAATCGTAGTGAACAATCATTTGCACTTCATTTTACACTATTTTTAATCAATCAAATGTATTTAATACAGCCCTTTTACATCAGCAGTTGTCACAGTGCTTTACAGACACCCAGCCTAAAACCGCAGAGAGAAAGTTATGCAGATAAAGCAGCACAGAGGCTAGGAAGAAACCTAGAGAGGAATCAGGCTCTTCTGGCTGTACCGGGTGGAGATGCATGTGGCCATTAAGGCCAGACTGTTTTTCAAGACATTCAAACGTTCATAGATGACCAGCAGGGTCAGATTATAACCATCTTTTGCAGAAGAGTTGGCTACACTACAGAATGGACAGTATGGAGCTAGGCTAACAAAATAAACTGTCTGTGAATAATCTGGTATTAAAGCCTGTAGTGTGTCTGACTCTCCGGCCTGCAGCCACCAACGGCCGTCTCAACCAAGCCTGGTACGACTCCACCAACCTGGTGTTGATGACCTCCGTGGCGGGGGCGGTTCTCCTGGTGCTCATCCTGTCTATCACCGTCTTCCTGGTCCGCAGGGCCAAGCAGGCCAAGAGCACCAAGGGACCCATGTGAGTGCTGAGCTCTGTGGCACAGTGCCCTCCTCACCTCTCTCTCCCTCTCCCTGTGTGTGTGTGGTGCCCCTCCTTTCTTTTATCTCCTTCCCCTCTCCTCTTCCATTTATCCCAGGTTATAGCCAGGCCAATATATTATATCTATTGCCTTATATTTCACTCTGACTCTTACGATAGTACCAAGGCTAAGGTGGATTTACTGTGTGTGTTAGTGTTCTTGTAGACCGCTATGTCCCAGTGGCGGTGACCAGCTAGACCCAGTCGCTGACTTCCTCCCTGCCCACATGAAAAAATACTACAGTTTACTATAGAATACTACAGTACTTACTGTAGAATTCTGTGGTATACTGTAGAAAACTATACTACACACTGTAGTATCCCTCTATCATGTGTAGTACTTACTATAGAATGTTGCAGAATACTATAGTAAATACTACAGTAATGTCTGCAAAAACACTACACTTTTTAAAACTAAAGTAAATACTACAGTATTTAATTTGCATATACCCTGCCCATTCCCCTATCCCAATTTGTGCCATCTATAAGTAAGACATCTACATGCCAAGTATAGACCATATATTGTGTTCCATACAGGTCAGAGAAAAGAGCTGACTTTCAGACCCCAGTCCTAGGTTATGGAAAATGTGCTCTTAGAATTTCTCTAGTAGGTTTCTTCTAAGAGAAAGCCTCCACTTCTATGTCAAAGATAATAAAACAAACAGTATAGTGAACACTACAGTAATGTCTGCAAAAACACTACAGTAAATACTACATTATACTACAGTCCACAAAAACACTACATTAATTACTGTAGTATATACTACATGTTTTATTTTACTACTGTATTTATACTGTAGATAGAGTTGACTGTATATACTACACTAAGTACTACAGTAGTCACTGTAGTGTTTTGCAGACTGTAGTCCGCAAAATCACTACAATGCATACTATAGTATTTTTTTCATGTGGGTGTGTTTTCACCAGACTCTTGCAAAACATGTAAAGGATACTATGGTCATATAGTATGTACTGTTAAAATCACAATAAATACACAGTAATCAGACACATTGTGACCCACAACTTCTGTTGACCAACCTCATATCAGAGTGATTACAACATGAGTACAGTACATGTTTTCTGTAATAGGTATTCTGTCTTATATATGAAAGCTATTGAGGTTAGGTTGCTCTTTACATCTGTGTGTTTGACCTACAGTATATTCTGTAGATTACTGGTTAGCAGTCTATTTGTTCTCTTTTACTTGTCTTTCTCTCCTCTGGGGTTTTCTGGGCAGTCCATTTACACATAATGGTGCAACTCTCTATCTTTCTCTCCTCTGGGGTTCTCTGGGCAGTCCATTTACACATAATGGTGCAACTCTCTATCTTTCTCTCCTCTGTGGTTCTCTGGGCATTCTATTTACACATAATGGTGCAACTCTCTATCTTTCTCTCCTCTGGGGTTCTCTGGGCATTCTATTTACACATAATGGTGCAACTCTCTATCTTTCTCTCCTCTGTGGTTCTCTGGGCATTCTATTTACACATAATGGTGCAACTCTCTATCTTTCTCTCCTCTGGGGTTCTCTGGGCAGTCCATTTACACATAATGGTGCAACTCTCTATCTTTCTCTCCTCTGTGGTTCTCTGGGCAGTCCATTTACACATAATGGTGCAACTCTCTATCTTTCTCTCCTCTGGGGTTCTCTGGGCAGTCCATTTACACATAATGGTGCAACTCTCTATCTTTCTCTCCTCTGTGGTTCTCTGGGCAGTCCATTTACACATAATGGTGCAACTCTCTATCTTTCTCTCCTCTGTGGTTCTCTGGGCAGTCCATTTACACATAATGGTGCAACTCTCTATCTTTCTCTCCTCTGGGGTTCTCTGGGCTGTCCATTTACACATAATGGTGCAACTCTCTATCTTTCTCTCCTCTGGGGTTCTCTGGGCAGTCCATTTACATATAATGGTGCAACTCACTCTTTCTCTCCTCCTCCTCTCTCTACCTCCAGTGATGACCACTCTCAGAAGAAGCCCATCTACACAGCCAGTGTTGAGTCTCTGGCCTCTACCAGTGGAGACAAACAACCACTGGTGTGACCGCGCCGAGAGATGGAGAGGAGAAGTAGGGGAACAAATGGAGAAAGATGGTAAAGGGGGCAAGGGAGTGAGGAATAGGAAGGAGGGAAGATGTCGAGGTGGTAGGAGAGGTGCCTGGGTTATGGATGCAGAGTAAAATCGAAGCTATTATCAAAGGCTGGCTGCGTCTAAGAGGAGGGAGACAAATGATTGTTTTACTGGGGTGGTTTGCTTCCAGCGGGGTTGGCTGAAGTGTTCTTGAACAAAAGGTGTGCAATTTTCTCTTTATTGATCTCGCAACCTGCAAAATTGAGATTCACGTTCTTATCTGAGGCAAGGTGAGGGGGAGGAGTCTTAGATACTGTGGGAACCCTAAGCAGCTGCAGACATTTTTCACAAGGAGGTTACCTTGAGTTAAACTGCTCACCACCAGCACTTTTGCAGCCTTGGGCTCACAAAACGGAATGCCTCTTACGTTGTAAGTATAATGTGACTGCTGTATCACAAATGTGCCTTTTCCCCTCAATGCTTTTACGTGGTGTAGAATATTGGTGTGGATTTTTTCCCAAGGAAATGTATAACCTTGTGTAGCATACTAGTGGGGACGCACTTCAAAGTATACAGACAAGATGTACACTTGTAGATTATTTTCTATCTCTATATTCCAATGACAACTGAAGCACTTTCAAACATTACCCTCAGAGCTATCTATTTGCTGTACTTATAATAGTCATGATATAAAGTTGATTTGAGAAATTCTAATAGGAATTGCCCAGTGTCTTTTATCATTGATTAAAATGTAGGACATATCAAGAGGGGGAGGAGTATTGACAATGCTGTGAAAGCTGGATGCTGGTACAAGCTTGGACACACATACAGTAAATCCAATGGCCTCTTGACCTCAGTCAATAACAGAAGACCGACAGACAACCTTGAGGCATCTACCCATTGTTTTAAGTGAGGCTATGTATGTGGTTACACATGGTCCATTCCCCACTGCATCCTACAGCACCATTAATAACTCTCCCTCTCCCAGCCAGGCTACAACTTCATTCTTTCATTTTCTCCTCTGTTGCCTTCTAACCTTAACTTATTTCCATCACCACTTATCACTATAACGGCTCTTCTCATAACTATGTATTTAATGAAGCCTGGACTATGTGTGCCTGGTTGAAGGTAGGCTGCCGTAACAGGAAGGAGATGCTGTGGTTTAATGATGACACTCTGTTAAAAGGAACCGTCCACGCGAGGATAATGTTATTACACTGATTATTCAAGTCTCCGGCCACCGTCTGGCTTGTTTACAGGCCATTTGTGTGTCCTAGCTGCTAGGTGTAAAGGCTGAGGTCAAAACGGTGGAGCCAAAAGTCCATAAAACAGTCATGCTTCATCAAAATACAGTTTGGAAATTTGAAGCGCTCTTCATTTGAAATGCCAGTGAACAGCGTTTTATTTTGGCCTTTGAGGCATTTATGGGTGAAAAGTGTACGCATTCATGGATGTTGATGGTTCAACAGGGCCCAAGGACTACAAGACGACAGTGAGGTCAGTCGCATGAGGGCTTTCTGCCTCTATGGTTGTGTTTGGATAGCTCCGGCCCCTAGGCACTGACCTAGAATCAGATTTCCCTTCTAAGGTCACCAGGTAAAGTTGAGGGCTGCCCTTAGACACTGGCATAGGGTCTGGCTTCTGACCTCATGTCAGTAGCTAAAGGTCGTAGGATTGGAGTAGGCTTACAAAAAGATGACCAGCTACACTTTTACCTCACATATCATATAGGAATAATTGTTAGGAATCGTTGTTATTACCTTACACCAAATATTTATCATTATTGATTCTGTTTCCTAAGAATATCCATGCACAATATAGTGATAAGTATACCCATAACCACACAATGGTTATTACATTCGCCTATAGTTGGGTGACTAGCTGATGCTACTTTGCTGGGAACAGGAGTGCAACATCTCGGCAAGACAGACAGCAGCAGCATACCGGTCTATGGAAGCCTGTCTCAGTGGACATCTCCATTGGAATGACTAGAGCATGTATAGTTCTCTTGAATAATATAGCAACTAGGGCCCGCTCAAAGACATTGTTTAGAACACGTGGTCTCTATTCTGTTAAATTGCATGTATGTATGTATGTATGTATGTATGTATGTATGGGTTGAAATGAACGTTAAGTTTTCGCTGGAGAGGCAGGTGTTCCCCCATCATTACTCTCCAACAATGCCCCATCTGGTGCCGGGGAGCCGCCGCTGACAACTGGGGAACAAACACTCCGAGAGAAAGTGACAGGGGAAAATGAAACGGGACGCGGGGGGCGGATATTATCCTAGCCAAAACAACATGATGAAAGCGAACATACCTCGGCGTGGGACAAGTAGAAATCAAAAGACAGAAGGAACGGAACTGTGGTTGAGCGGGAGAAGTACAGAAGGGTAAATTCGTAGCCTACAATCATGGCAGGCTACCCACGACTACCGGGCAGAATAATTTATACAGATGGACCTATTATGGAGACTGAGACAGGCCACTTTTTATGTAGCAATTTTAGAGGAACGTTCAGGCTTGGGGCTACAGCATTTCAATCGAGTAATTTTCAAAGCTGAAAATGAGAATGTGCCCTGCTTCAAATATATTATAATTTTCAGGCTGAATTAATACATAAATTAACAAACACATGTTAATTACAGGCTCATGTTACGAGCTGTTCTGACATGCTATGCACTTTACCCATCCAAAGGTGTCGCCAAACACTTACTTGGAAACATATTCATTCACGCATAATAAAATATTCACTGAGGTATATTCAAAAGAAAATAAAATTTTCATAATGGGCCCGTTTGGTGCCACGCTCTGACTGGAAAACTCAATTTGGGGAGCAGTGCAACCACAGCATTACGGCAAACTGAGTCTCCGGTGCTTCTTATTCAGCCGTTAGCGCCCCCAAGCTCTGTCTAGAACAATTAGCGCTATTCCAAGCGGTAGTTTGCTGAAATATACCTGTTATTTAGGCTAGTGCTCTCATCTACACTCCACTGATGACTTCACTTTATATTTAGAACACAAACAAACACACGTTTTGTTTACTCCTAGGCTACTCCAATATCAAACTAGGTCTAATAAATTCCTTTCCTCGACAATAAGTTATATAGCCTCCATGTATATGGCCATGTAGCACATCATTTTAATCTTCAGCCTAGTATGTTTTGAATGTTACAATAACATACTGTGTGTATATATATATACATATAGGTCTCGCACTTACAGCCAGAAGTTCAAATGGACTGCCTTTTTGATTTTTATATATAATATATTTGTAAATGCATCTCATTGAATATCAAACAGTCTTATAATTATAAATGTTGGCTTAACTATGCATGTTTTGTAAATACCTTTTATTTGGTAGGCTATTAATGTTTGTTATCAATCAGGTTTATAGTAGCCTGCCTACCTACATTGATTGATAGTTTGTAGTACGTTTTCTGAACCCACCCGCATCTTGATATTACAATCCTCCACCTGCTCCTTGCTTCTTATTGGTCAGAGAACAGTTGTGAGTCCCGCCCTCCCCCTTCCTTTAAAATATATTTACATCTTTAAGTAACCAAGAAAAACTGCCCGAACCACAGTCGTGGGCGTATGTGTCTAGTTGTAAGCACTTTTTTTGTATGTAAAAAGACCCCCGCGAATGTTGTTAAACAGAACCAGACACACTCCAGGCTGTATTCGCGGGTGAACCTGCGGGTTCACGTCACTTTGATTTCTCCAAGGAAGAGGAATATCAAAAAGAGATCAGCGGGACTATCAAAGATGGCATTTACGGCCGTGTGGAACTACTCCGTTCCCTTGTCTGTCATCACTTTGCTATCTCTTGTGGGGACAGGTAAGAACATTTTCTATTTGGGAATGATATAAAGAATGGGCTATCTGCTCGTAAAGAAAGACATCATACTTTCTGTAGGGACTTGCCCTAACCTTTTGTTGACTATTCAAGTTAAAAGGAGTGCGTGACAACCCGAACGCTAAATATGCACCGCAGGCTTTTTCGTCCTGTAAATGGGATATTTTGTCAGTGGATAGGACTGCGCGCTGCCTGCCTGGGACAGTGGTGATTGTGTATGTGTGATTACGCGCCTCCTGCGGTCTTCTGTGAAAGCTTTCTAAGCCCGATGTGGTCAGTATCTCGTTGAACACACATCGTTTATGTTTAACCTACACATCGATATATTGATGCTACATGGTAGCATGGTTTATTTTCTGTTTGGACAGGTTGTATTATATGCAAACATGCATTGTTACGAGCCCATATTGAAAACCAAAAGTAAACATATATTGCCACCATCGTACCTTCTGGCCAGTGTTCTGATATGATATTGAATTGTACATTGCATCGCCATCATACTCCATAACCTATACGTCTTCCACTTCATCATTTGTATCGACAGAACATAGTTGGGATACACATACCGGGGTGTCGCTAGAAATACGACGGTGCACCTCATGCGCATAGGCTATGTAACCGCACAGTGTGAATATCGATTCAGCCACATGCCTGTTCATGACAAATACCGCAGCAGAGCAGAGAAGCCCACTACTACCACACATTCTCTGTCCAGTCAGTCATTGATGACAGCGTCCTCGGCCAGAGTTCTGGGTTCTGGGAACAGACAGGTGCAGTGTGCTAGCCCAGTATCCCTAGCCTCATGTGTTCCTCTGATAGATTACTACTGATTTCCTGACATTCTCCACATCATGTGTTCTGGAACTTTTGAGTTCTCAACACCTTATCAGCTGGTCTGATATCTATAAATGTTGTATTGCAGAATGATCAGGCACTCTTAGGCAGTGCTGGAGGCTCCTATTGTCCTCTCTCCCTTGTATGCCTGTGTGCCTAAGGATAGTCCCAACCTGTTCCCTTCTGTTCCCATAGGGACAGCCTATTTCATGCTCACCATCCCATGAGAAGTGCATGTGCTGCACACTGGAGATATGGATTAATGTCATCTCCAAGACAACTTGCTCTTTTTATACTGCATGGCTTTGGTTTCGCCATCTGTTTGTATCCGAGAGGAATTGCTTTAGCTCAGCCTGCATCAATGTTTATTAGAATGAGTTACAATTCTCATGATTCTAACACAGGAATTAGAAGTGGGTTGTGTGGATAGTGTTGTTTTATAGGTTCCCATATGGTACCCATGAGCTATTACTAAGTTATATTACACTGTAGTATAGGCTGATGTCTTTATATTCAGTAATATTGATTATGCTTCTAGCAAGGCAGTGAATGGGTTAAGATCTTGCTTCCATACTGTGTGTATTGTCACAGAGTGGTGCTGTGCCTGCCGATGATGTCTACTGTTGGAGAAACATGAGTCTTTCCTCCGTACCCCTATGTGTGTATTCCACAGCTGCTGCTCTATAGCCAAGAGAGGGAGAGAGAGAATGATGGTATATGCATGAGTGTGTTACTGTATGTTCCTGTATCCTTTACTGGAGTAAGAGAGAAAGGTGTTTGTGCTGCTTACTGTGCAGGGTTTTGTCAGAGCTGCAGGCTGCCTTGGCTGGGGCCTGGTTGGTGATCACTGTCATTAATCAAGCCAGTGACAGGGCTGGGGGGGTGGGGAGTCAGCCGAGGGGAGTAAGGAATCATGACGTAACGTGGTCGAGTTTATGGGGAGCTGGAATGGGTTAGGGAGATGGAGGAGAGTGATAGAAAGAGGGCGTTGGGGGGAAAGGAGGAGAGGCAGAGCTGCAGTGAGGAGATGGAGCTGGAGTGATTGCTGGTTTTCAACACCCCTTCATCATGCAAATCAGGATGGAAATCAGGAAAACTCATTTAGAGGGGAGGTGGAGGAGGGAGACGAGGGGAAGGGAGAAAAAGAGAGGCCCTCTGACAATGGCAAGAGTGATGTAAAGACAGGGAGGCAGCCAGAGATGGCTACCTAAGAGGAGGAGAAAGAGAGGGACAGAAAGCGATGGAGAGAAGTGGGGGGGAGAAAAAGAAGCAAAGCAGAGGCAAGGAGGACTTCACAGCGTGTGTCTGCTGGGCAAGCCTGAGGGGACACACACACACACACACACACACTGAGAGCTCTGTATCTGGGTTCTGGTGTGTGTGTCTGTGTGTGTGTGTGTGTGGGGGGGGGTGATCCACTACAGCTGCAGGCCAAACTGCCAGAGCAAATCAAATCACATTTTATTTCTCACAGTTACAGTGAAATGCTTACTTACAAACACTTAACCAACAATGCAGTTTTAAGAAAAATACCTACAAAAATAAGAAATAAAAGTAACAAATAATTAAGGAGCAGCAGTAAAAAGATCAATAGCTTAGCTATATGCAGGGGGTACCGGTACAGAGTCAATGTGCGGGGGGCTCTGATTAGTCCAGGTAATTGAGATAATATATACAGTTGAAGTCTGAAGTTTACATACACCTTATCCAAATATATTTAAACTCAGTACTTCACAATTCCTGACATTTAATCCCAGTAAATATCTCCTGTTTTAGGTCAGTTAGGATTACCACTTTATTTTAAGAATGTGAAATGTCAGAATAATAGTAGAGAAAATGATTTATTTCAGCTTTTATTTCTTTCACATTCCCAGAGGGTCAGAAGTTTACATACACTCAATTAGTATTTGGTAGCATTGCCTTTAAATTGTTTAACTTGGGTCGTTTCGGGTAGCCTTCCACAAGCTTCCCACAATACGTTGGGTGAATTTTGGTCCATTCATCCTGGCAGAGCTGGTGTAACTGAGTCAGGTTTGTAGACCTCCTAGCTCGCACACGCTTTTTCAGTTCTGCCCACAAATTTTCTTTAGGATTGTGCTCAGGGCTTTGTGATGGCCCCTCCAATACCTTGACTTTGTTGTCCTTAAATCATTTTGCCACAACTGTGGAAGTATGCTTGAGGTCATTGTCCATTTGGAAGACCCATTTGTGACCAAGCTTTAACTTCCCGACATCTTGAGATGTTGCTTCAGTATATCCCATATAATTCTCCTTATGAAACCATCTATTTTGTGAAGTGCACCAGTCCCTCCAGCATTAAAACACCCCCACAACATGATGCTGCCACCCCCTGTGCTTCACGGTTGGGATGGTGTTCTTCGGCTTGCAAGCCCCTCCCCCCTTTTTTCCTCCAAACATAACGATGGACATTATGGCCAAACAGTTCTATTTTTGTTTCATCAGACCAGAGGACATTTCTCCAAAAGTACGATCTTTGTCCCCATGTGCAGTTGCAAACCGTAGTCTGACTTTTTTTATTGCGGTTTTGGAGCAGTGGCTTCTTCCTTGCTGAGCGGCCTTTCAGCTTATGTCGATATAGGACTCATTTTACTGTGGATATAGATACTTTTGTACCTGTTTCCTCCAGCATCTTCACAAGGTCCTTTGCTGTTGTTCTGGGATTGATTTTCACTTTTTGCACCAAAGTACGTTCATCTCTAGGAGACAGAACATTTTTTAATTTTTAATTTTTTTTTTACCTGTATTTAACCAGGCAAGTCAGTTAAGAACACATTCTTATTTTCAATGACGGCCTGGGAACAGTGGGTTAACTGCCTGTTCAGGGGCAGAACGACAGATTTGTACCTTGTCAGCTCGGGGGTTTGAACTTGCAACCTTCCGGTTACTAGTCCAACGCTCTAACCGCTCTAACATGTCTCCTTCCTGAGTGGTATGACGGCTGCGTGGTCCTATGGTGTTTATACTTGCGTACTATTGTTTGTACAGAAGAATGTGGTACCTTCAGGCATTTGGAAATTGCTCCCAAGGACGAACCAGACTTGTGGAGGTCTACAATTGTTCTTCTGAGGTCTTGGCTGATTTCTTTTGATTTTCCCATGATGTCAAGCAAAGAGGCACTGAGTTTGAAGGTAAGCCTTGAAATACATCCACAGGTACACCTCCAATTGACTCAAATGATGTCAATTAGCCTATCAGAATCTTCTAAAGCCATGACATAATTTTCTGAAATTTTCCAAGCTGTTTAAAGGCACAGTTAACTTAGAGTATGTAAACTTCTGATCCACTGGAGTTGTGATACAGTGAATTATAAGTGAAATAATCTGTCTGTAAACAATTGTTGGAAAAATGACTTGTGTCATGCACAAAGTAGATGTCCTAACCGACTTGCCAAAACTATAGTTTGTTAACAAGAAATTTGTGGAGTGGTTGAAAAACTAGTTTTAATGACTCCAACCTAAGTGTATGTAAACTTCCGACTTCAAATGTACATGTAGGTAGAGTTATTCAAGTGACTTATGCATAGATAATAACAGAGAGTGGCAGCAGTGTAAAATAGGGGGGGGGGCAATGCAAATAGTCCAGGTAGCCATTTAATTTGATGTTCAGTAGTCTTATGGCTTGGGGTTAGAAGCTGTTAAGAAGCCATTTTGACCTAGACTTGGCACTCTGGTACCGCTTGCCGTGCGGTAGCAGAGAGAACAGTATATGACTAGGGTGGCTGGAGTCATTGACAAATTTTAGGACCTTCCTCTGACACCGCCTGGTATAGAGGTCCTGGATGGCAGGAAGCTTGGCCCCAGTGATGTACTGAGCCGTACGCACTACCTTCTTTAGTGCCTTGCAGTCGGAGGCCGAGCAGTTGCCATACTGCAGAGCTCCTAATACTGCGAATTCCACATCTGGTGCTACCAGCACCACTACCACCACACTGCACCCCAGCCAGTCTGTTGTTACTGCTGCTCCTATCACCTCTGGGCATTTAATCACCTCCATTTGTTTATGTGACTGCGTGCAATGAGAGCCATCCGTTTGAGACCCTTGTCATCATGCATCTGGGCCACGGATCTGCTAAAGACCCTGGCGGTTGACAAAACGGCATCAATTGGATGGACTTGGGGGGAGAAGATTTGAATACCAATTATCGTCGGTGTGCACACGTACACATTCACATGCGCCGAGTATAAATCAATGTCGGTGTGAGTCACCGTCTTATTCTGCCTTAAACACACTAACATATAGGGAAGCAGGCATGTACACACGCACGCACACACACACACACACACACACACACACACACACACACACACACACACACACACACACACACACACACACACACTGGGACTTCAGAGGACAGCCGACACAGTTTGATCAGGTTACTGTCTAATGCAAGAAGATGAGTGATTACGCAAGACGCTCTGTCATTTTTTAAATGCTTGTCAGGCATAGTTTGCATCATGTCAGAGTAGGATTCATTTGTGCTTTCTTCTAGATTACGCCGGAATCACTAGTTCAGCACTTTGTTCTTTAATATGTCGAAGAAGTCTTCAGCGTCGGCCAAGATTTGATCCTTTCATCCAAACCTTTGAGGATAATTCTACTCCAAATAAAAGAAAGTTGTTGACAATTGAATTAAAATAGTGGGGCATCCTCCCCTTCTCGCACGCGTGCCACAATAAAGATCTTGAGTGATGCCAATGTTGGAATTTCTTTTTAGTACATCCTTATTTCATGATTCCTCGCTAGTGGGACTACATGATGGGAAAATCAAACGTTGGCATACGGTGCTGGCGTGCCCGTCAAATCAACATGATTGGGGCGATACTCAGGTTTGTTTGTATTCAGCCTGGCACGGCAGTATGACAGCAGTTTGATCAGCTGATTTAGTTTAAAGGCTATCTGCTGTCAAAACAGAAGCTCTGTCTTCTGCACTACGGAACACTGAAGGGATCAACTCATAAACAAATTTGAGTGTCGCTTTTCACAAAGTCACAACGGTGAACGAGAGAGAGCGTGAGTTACGGAGCGTAACGTGGGCGAGTTTTATTCTTCCCTCCTTTGGTTTTATGATTCCATTACTCGTGGATTGAAGATTTCCTAGCTGACTGTTTAGTGCAGGTGATGCATTTCACTGCAATGATTCTCTCATTTCCAACTAGCCCACCGTCTCATCCATAACAATGGAACTATGGAAATATGGGCAATATCTCAAGTCTTAAGTATATTCCTCTTAGTCTTTTCTCTCTTCCTCTACACACTGATCTGAAAACACAGGATATGTGAAAGCAACATGGTAGAAGCCCATCAGGAATGTCTAGCTCATCAACGTCAGTGCAGACTGCAGAGGGAGGGAAGGAGAGGAAGAGAGGAAGCAACTTTGAGAGTATTGAGATGACTTGGCCTCTATCAGACTTGGCCGTCGGTCACATGCCATAGTTCACTTCCTGTTTACTACTTACAGTAGCTGATCTGTCCTCAGTGAGAAGTTGACATGATATGAATATATTGTGGACACTGGCATCGGAAATGCAGAAGGCAACTATGTTGATGATTTTAGTCAGATGTCTAATTTATTTGTTTATTTTTAAGTCCAATAAATAAAAAAAATCTGGAAAAAATATATATTGACTTGATTGTTTAAAGTGGAAGTTCATTTAGAATAATCGACCTCTCCTCAGAGAGTGCTAAACATGCTAATAATAACAGTGATTTACCTAAGCTGTCCTTATGACATGTCTATGTCTGAGTAATTGGCTTTCCACCAACTTCTCTGGGAAGATGTTATGGTGAAGAGGAGATGGCAAGGACATCTTTATTGTCTGGCTCTCTCAGCCTGTCAATCAATCTGCTGTTTAATCTCCCGCCGAGTGCCTGCTCTTCTCAGCTCCTTGGTCAGTAAACTGACAGCCTTTTCTCATGTCCCTCTCTATGTTCTGACCTTCTGTCTCTTGGGCCGGGGCTCTTTATGTTCCTTACCGCTGTCTGTGTGTCTGTTTTGCTGTTGAGACTGTGAAATCAGAGCATCGATTCCCACTTCACCATCGTTTGACACTGTGTAGTATCGGTGCTACTGCTGTGTGTTCTTTGTGCGCCACACTCTTATGTGAAGGACCTCGGAATTGAATTCAACAATAGCAAGAAACGGACAATGAGAGAACTAGGGAAAGAGAGCGAGAGAGAGGAAGAGAGAGAAACCGGGCTAAAGAGAAACAGGATATAGATCTTGAAGAAGGGGAAGTCACAGGGGTGAACATTCCTTCCTACTGAGGACACTGTTGCCATGACTCTGGGTAAACACCGCCCCCCCCTTCGCCCCCGCGCTTGTTTAACACCCTGTTCCACCCTGCTGACACCTGTCTCCGTGACTCCTGGATGGCCTGGCACTAACACGGCGGGATGGAAGGCCCCTGGTAACACTGTAACCACAGGGATTATACCCACTCAGACGGCGTTAGAGCCCTTGCCAGCCTTGATTGGATGATAGGAGCTGATTGAACTGAAAGGCCACCCATCTCAAATTGGAGTGTTGGAACTTGGGTGCTGCTTGAGCGCCGGACCTAATACATGCCTTCCATTGTTTGATGAGGATGAAGAGAGAGACAGACAGAAGCACTCCCACACAGACACGCACGCACTTCAAATCACCTGCGATGAGTGGCTAACCATCTTACATTGGAGTGTAAGGCACAACAGTGTAATGGGGAAAATACTGTCTCCCATCGTTAGCTCATGATGAGTAGAGTCTTGAGTACAGATTCTGAATGGGCTATATGAGGGGTTCCTCCAGGGTCAGGGGGATGAGAGACACTGAGATTAGCCCAGTAAGGCTACCTCAGCAGGGCATGACACGCAGACCAGTCCCCCTGGAGTCTGGCTCTGTTGGAGGTGTTTTTTTGCTGAGCAGGGGGGGTAATTGGAGAAAGAGGAGGGTGTATATTGCTGCTTGCTGGGCCTGGGAAAGAGGGAAGCTGGGAAAGGAGGGAAGGAGCGCTGAGCGTACGTCACAGACCAGTGGAGCGGACCGGCTGAGAGTCGGGGTGAGAGACGGAGAGAGGAGTCCAACAAACGACTGAATGATTGCAGGATTTGGAGTTGAAGATGGAAGGGTGGAGAACGACAAGGGAGATGAATCTGTCTGTGCAGAGCCTTTTTATTTTAACCTTTATTTTACTAGGTAAGTCAGTTAAGAACAAATTCTTATTTACAATGACAGCCTACCAAAAGGCAAAAAAGCCTCCTGTTGGGATTAAAAATAAATCAAATAAAAATATAGGACAAAACGCACATCACGACAAGAGAGACAACACACCACATAAAGAGAGACCTAAGATGACAACATAGCATGGCAGCAACACATGACAACACAGCATGGTAGCAACACATGACAACATAGCATGGCAGCAACATGGTAGCAGCACAAAACAGGGTATAAACATTATTGGGCACAGACAGCAGCACAAAGGGCAAGAAGGTAGAGACGCAAAGCAGCCACAACTGTCAGTAAGAGTGTCCATAATTGAGTCTTTGAATGAAGAGGTGGAGATAAAACTGTCCAGTTTGAGCGTTTGTTGCAGCTCGTTCCAGTTACTAGCTGCAGTGAACTGCAAAGAGGAGTGACCCAGGGATGTGTGTGCTTTGGGGACCTTTAACAGAATGTGACTGGCAGAACGGGTGTTGTATGTGGAGGATGAGGGCTGCAGTAGATATCTCAGATAGGGGGGAGTGAGGCCTAAGAGGGTTTTATAAATAAGCAACAACCAGTGGGTCTTGCGGCAGGTATACAGAGATGACCAGTTTACAGAAGAGTATAGAGTACAGTGATGTGTCTTATAACGAGCATTGGTGGCAAATCTGATGTCCAAATGGTAAAGAACATCTAGCCGCTAGAAAGCTGAAGGAAGAGAAGAAGAAAGAGGGGGAGAAGAAATTCAAGGGAGAGATTAAGAACAGAGGTGTGACCACAGGCAATGTACAGAGATCCAAGGCGGCAGAGTGGAAAGAGGAGTGGGAGAGAGACACACGATGGCCATGTAGAGAGGAGTGGGAGAGAGACACACGATGGCCATGTAGAGAGGAGTGGGAGAGAGACACACGATGGCCATGTAGAGAGGAGTGGGAGAGAGACACACGATGGCCATGTAGAGAGGAGAGACACACAATGGCCATGGAGAGAGACACACAATGGCCATGGAGAGGAGTGGGAGAGAGACACACGATGGCCAGGTAGAGAGGAGTGGTTGAGAGACACACGATGGCCATGTATAGAGGAGTGGGTGAGAGACACACGATGGCCATGTAGAGAGGAGTGGGAGAGAGACACACGATGGCCATGTAGAGAGGAGTGGGAGAGAGACACACGATGGCCATGTAGAGAGGAGTGGGAGAGAAACACACGATGGCCAGGTAGAGAGGAGTGGGAGAGAGACACACGATGGCCATGTAGAGAGGAGTGGGAGAGAGACACACGATGGCCATGTAGAGAGGAGTGGGAGAGAGACACACGATGGCCATGTAGAGAGGAGTGGGAGAGAGACACACGATGGCCATGTAGAGAGGAGTGGGAGAGAGACACACGATGGCCAGGTAGAGAGGAGTGGTTGAGAGACACACGATGGCCATGTAGAGAGGAGTGGGTGAGAGACACACGATGGCCATGTAGAGAGGAGTGGGAGAGAGACACACGATGGCCATGTAGAGAGGAGTGGGAGAGAGACACACGATGGCCATGTATAGAGGAGTGGGTGAGAGACACACGATGGCCAGGTAGAGAGGAGTGGGTGAGAGACACACGATGGCCATGTATAGAGGAGTGGGTGAGAGACACACGATGGCCATGTAGAGAGGAGTGGGTGAGAGACACACGATGGCCATGTAGAGAGGAGTTGGTGAGAGACACGATGGCCATGTAGAGAGGAGTGGGAGAGAGACACACGATGGCCATGTAGAGAGGAGTGGGAGAGAGACACACGATGGCCATGTAGAGAGGAGTGGGAGAGAGACACACGATGGCCAGGTAGAGAGAAGTGGGAGAGAGACACACGATGGCCATGTAGAGAGGAGTGGGAGAGAGACACACGATGGCCATGTAGAGAGGAGTGGGTGAGAGACACACAATGGCCATGTAGAGAGGAGTGGGTGAGAGACACACGATGGCCATGTAGAGAGGAGTGGGTGAGAGACACACGATGGCCATGTAGAGAGGAGTGGGAGAGAGACACACGATGGCCATGTAGAGAGGAGTGGGAGAGAGACACACGATGGCCATGTATAGAGGAGTGGGTGAGAGACACACGATGGCCAGGTAGAGAGGAGTGGGTGAGAGACACACGATGGCCATGTATAGAGGAGTGGGTGAGAGACACACGATGGCCATGTAGAGAGGAGTGGGTGAGAGACACACGATGGCCATGTAGAGAGGAGTTGGTGAGAGACACGATGGCCATGTAGAGAGGAGTGGGAGAGAGACACACGATGGCCATGTAGAGAGGAGTGGGAGAGAGACACACGATGGCCATGTAGAGAGGAGTGGGAGAGAGACACACGATGGCCATGTAGAGAGGAGTGGGAGAGAGACACACGATGGTCATGTAGAGAGGAGTGGGAGAGAGACACACGATGGCCATGTAGAGAGGAGTGGGAGAGAGACACACGATGGCCATGTAGAGAGGAGTGGGTGCTGTGTAGTTGAACACAACAGACTACGCAGAGAAGAGGTCATGATCGATAAGCTCATTCTATACACACACACACACAATGATATACACTGTCTGTCATTCTCTCAGGTCGCTATGCTCCCACTAACATAGTGTGTAGAACAGCACAGTAGTACTCAGCTTTCAGTATTAACCCCCTCACCCCCCTCTTCAAATGACTGAGATTTCCTCTTGAAATGACCTTCTCAGAAACCTCCCTGAACCCCCTCCGTAAAACACAGACACACACAGCCATTCAGCAGCTTGCCATTTACCAGGAGTTCTCATTTTTAATAATGGGACGTCTTGATGAACCCTGGAAATGTCCAGTCTTTCTCTCTCTCTTAAAGAGCGACTGCCTTTAAGATATTTGTTGCTTTTTAAAACGGCCTATGTGTCCCTGATATGAATCAGAAACAGTTATTCTAATGTCAAAAATGACTACAAAGTGTAAATAGGATAATTTTGGTCATAATGGTGTCAACAGAGCATTGGTGCGTCACAACATGTAAATGAAGGTTGGGTTTTGGTTTGACAATGTCTGTTTTCCCACTGACATGGGGTGAACAGCTGTGGTGATCTCTCTCTATCCAATAGCAGAGACAGTGAGACAGACCTGCCCAGCAGCTCTGACTTTGTTTACATAAGACAACCTGTCTCACATTTTTTTACTTGAGAAATACTGCACCAAATGCCTTAGTTAGATGTAAAATTTCACAATGAAAGCATCCTCTGAAAAAACATAAAAATGAAGATCTCTTGCGTTCTCTTAGATATATTCTGGGGATTTTTAGGGAAGTGAAATAGGCTTCTGTGTCTACAGTGTCTCATGGGGGACAAACATCATTAACCAAAAGCGGAATCGGACAGGAAACAACTCCAAGACTGAAATCTCATTTTTCTAATGAGCAACAGAAAAACACGTGCCAATCGGCGTGTTCAGTCATTCTTGGAGGGAAATCAGACTAACGTTTTTAGATCAACACAACAGGTTTGAAAAGGTCTGCGATGAGGTCACCATCTTAGAATGTCTCCCAATGCCCCCGTCTCAGTGCAGACTCATATCTAAGGTGAATCTGCCTGTTGGCTGCGGTTGGTTTCTGTCTTGAAGGAAGGAGTTTTTTAGGACTTGGATGAAACTGTCATGGCTGGCTGAAGGACTGGACCAAGGTGCAGCATGGTAAGTTCTCTCACGGCTGGCTGAAGGACTGGACCAAGGTGCAGCATGGTAAGTTCTGTCACGGCTGGCTGAAGGACTGGACCAAGGTGCAGCATGGTAAGTTCTGTCATGGCTGGCTGAAGGACTGGACCAAGGTGCAGCATGGTAAGTTCTGTCACGGCTGGCTGAAGGACTGGACCAAGGTGCAGCATGGTAAGTTCTGTCATGGCTGGCTGAAGGACTGGACCAAGGTGCAGCATGGTAAGTTCTGTCACGGCTGGCTGAAGGACTGGACCAAGGTGCAGCATGGTAAGTTCTGTCATGGCTGGCTGAAGGACTGGACCAAGGTGCAGCATGGTAAGTTCTGTCACGGCTGGCTGAAGGACTGGACCAAGGTGCAGCATGGTAAGTTCTGTCACGGCTGGCTGAAGGACTGGACCAAGGTGCAGCATGGTATGTTCTGTCACGGCTGACTGAAGGACTGGACCAAGGTGCAGCATGGTAAGTTCTGTCACGGCTTGCTGAAGGACTGGACCAAGGTGCAGCATGGTAAGTTCTCTCACGGCTGGCTGAAGGACTGGACCAAGGTGCAGCATGGTAAGTTCTGTCACGGCTGGCTGAAGGACTGGACCAAGGTGCAGCATGGTAAGTTCTCTCACAGCTGGCTGAAGGACCAAGGTGCAGCATGGTAAGTTCTCTCACGGCTGGCTGAAGGACTGGACCAAGGTGCAGCATGGTAAGTTCTCTCACGGCTGGCTGAAGGACTGGACCAAGGTGCAGCATGGTAAGCGTACATTTTCTATTTATTCAAAAATGACGACGACGAACAAGAACCAAACCGTGAAGCTTTGGGCCATGTGCCCTGAACAAAGACAAAGTTAACTTCCCACAAAACAGGTGGGGGAAAAGGGTACCTAAGTATGGTTCTCAATCAGAGACAACGATAGACAGCTGCCTCTGATTGAGAACCACACCCGGCCAAACACATAGAAATAGAAAATCATAGAACATAGACTACCCACCCAAATCACACCCTGACCAAACCAAAATAGAGACATAAAACGCTCTCTACGGTCAGGGCGTGACAGAAACATTGATTTTCCAGACTGATTATGTTCCTTATTCAGGCCAGCTAATTACGATAATGGCGATAATGAGTTGTTTGGCTCCTAATGTGTGTTTGAAGTGGGGGAGTTGCAGAAGAAAGTTTCTCAGTGGGCTTGTCATTATTAGCTGTTACCAACAGTGATGCTTTGTTTATCTGAGCCGTCCCATATGCTCTTTCAACAACAAGCATGTCTGTTGATTGCTAGATTCAGTGAAAAGGATAACTGCTGCCACCAGATCAAATACACAAGATTGAGCAATATGGTTCTGGAGGGAGTTCAGATAATTGTTGACTAGTGCTGAGCCGATTAATCGAAATGTCCGTTTTTTATTTATTTTTATTAACAGCTAATTGATAATAAAGTCATCAAATAAAACAAATGTAATATACACAACCACAGAAATATTTTAGTAAAGTAATGTGAATAAATTATGGTTAGTAAGTGATAATCATGGGACGTGTATTAATTGTTAGATCCTGTGTTATAGCAATCAACCCAAATAATCAAAACCGAAATCGAAAACCGTTATATTTTTTAAATAATTGAACCGAACCCAAACCGACCTCAAAAAGCACTAATCGCTCAGTACTATTGTTGACACACACCACTGGAATCTCTCTACAGTAACATCGCTCTTAATCGCAGGAATCACACCCAACTCTCTCTCTCTCAGCCTGAGACAACAGCTTTAGTGTCAGGAGTGAGCTTTGTTCCGCTTCATTAGTAAACCGTAAACCACCATTAATTAGGGGCAATTAATTACCAGGACATGAAAACAATCCTCGAAAAGTTCGCCACACTTAAAGACCCCCAAGCGTTCCAGAAGAAAGAGGGGAGAGGGGCCGGAGAGGGACAGACTCTAGTGAGGTGCTAAATGTTGCTGCGGGGAGATTTACCCAGATGATTTGCAGGGCTTTTTTACAGATTCATAAGATCATCAATTCATGCAGTCCTTTCGATGGGAACAAAGCGGTGCGGGCCACCTGCGCAGAGGGAAGAAAGGATCTCTGGCTCCGATGGGAACAAAGCGGTGCGGGCCACCTGCGCAGAGGGAAGAAAGGATCTCTGGCTCCGATGGGAACAAAGCGGTGCGGGCCACCTGCGCAGAGGGAAGAAAGGATCTCTGGCTCCGATGGGAACAAAGCGGTGTGGGCCACCTGCGCAGAGGGAAGAAAGGATCTCTGGCTCCGATGGGAACAAAGCGGTGTGGGCCACCTGCGCAGAGGGAAGAAAGGATCTCTGGCTCCGATGGGAACAAAGCGGTGTGGGCCACCTGCGCAGAGGGAAGAAAGGATCTCTGGCTCCGATGGGAACAAGCGGTGTGGGCCACCTGCGCAGAGGGAAGAAAGGATCTCTGGCTCCGATGGGAACAAACCTGCGCAGAGCGGTGTGGGCCACCTGCGCAGAGGAAGAAAGCATCTCTGGCTCCGATGGGAACAAGCGGTGTGGGCCACCTGCGCAGAGGAAGAAAGCATCTCTGGCTCCGATGGGAACAAAGCGGTGTGGGCCACCTGCGCAGAGGGAAGAAAGGATCTCTGGCTCCGATGGGAACAAAGCGGTGTGGGCCACCTGCGCAGAGGGAAGAAAGCATCTCTGGCTCCGATGGGAACAAAGCGGTGTGGGCCACCTGCGCAGAGGGAAGAAAGGATCTCTGGCTCCGATGGGAACAAAGCGGTGTGGGCCACCTGCGCAGAGGGAAGAAAGGATCTCTGGCTCCGATGGGAACAAAGCGGTGCGGGCCACCTGCGCAGAGGGAAGAAAGGATCTCTGGCTCCGATGGGAACAAAGCGGTGCGGGCCACCTGCGCAGAGGGAAGAAAGGATCTCTGGCTCCGATGGGAACAAAGCGGTGCGGGCCACCTGCGCAGAGGGAAGAAAGGATCTCTGGCTCCGATGGGAACAAAGCGGTGCGGGCCACCTGCGCAGAGGGAAGAAAGGATCTCTGGCTCCGATGGGAACAAAGCGGTGCGGGCCACCTGCGCAGAGGGAAGAAAGGATCTCTGGCTCCGATGGGAACAAAGCGGTGCGGGCCACCTGCGCAGAGGGAAGAAAGCATCTCTGGCTCCGATGGGAACAAAGCGGTGCGGGCCACCTGCGCAGAGGGAAGAAAGCATCTCTGGCTCCGATGGGAACAAAGCGGTGCGGGCCACCTGCGCAGAGGGAAGAAAGCATCTCTGGCTCCGATGGGAACAAAGCGGTGTGGGCCACCTGCGCAGAGGGAAGAAAGGATCTCTGGCTCCGATGAGAAACAAAGCGGTGTGGGCCACCTGCGCAGAGGGAAGAAAGGATCTCTGGCTCCGATGGGAACAAAGCGGTGTGGGCCACCTGCGCAGAGGGAAGAAAGCATCTCTGGCTCCGATGGGAACAAAGTGGTGTGGGCCACCTGCGCAGAGGGAAGAAAGGATCTCTGGCTCCGATGGAAACAAAGCGGTGCGGGCCACCTGCGCAGAGGGAAGAAAGCATCTCTGGCTCCGATGGGAACAAAGCGGTGCGGGCCACCTGCGCAGAGGGAAGAAAGGATCTCTGGCTCCGATGGGAACAAAGCGGTGTGGGCCACCTGCGCAGAGGGAAGAAAGCATCTCTGGCTCCGATGGGAACAAAGCGGTGCGGGCCACCTGCGCAGAGGGAAGAAAGGATCTCTGGATCCGATGGGAACAAAGCGGTGCGGGCCACCTGCGCAGAGGGAAGAAAGCATCTCTGGCTCCGATGGGAACAAAGCGGTGCGGGCCACCTGCGCAGAGGGAAGAAAGGATCTCTGGCTCCGATGGGAACAAAGCGGTGTGGGCCACCTGCGCAGAGGGAAGAAAGGATCTCTGGCTCTGATGGGAACAAAGCGGTGTGGGCCACCTGCGCAGAGGGAAGAAAGCATCTCTGGCTCCGATGGGAACAAAGCGGTGCGGGCCACCTGCGCAGAGGGAAGAAAGGATCTCTGGCTCCGATGGGAACAAAGCGGTGCGGGCCACCTGCGCAGAGGGAAGAAAGCATCTCTGGCTCCGATGGGAACAAAGAATCTCTGGCTCTGGCTCACAGTGGAACTCTCCTTTTTTAAAGGGAGAGATTGTTAGTCTCTGAGATGTGTGGCCGGAGCTAAGAAAACAGCCAAGTACCAGCGATCTTGAAGATGGGTTGGTGCTTGTTGAGTTTATAGCTCTGTCTCTAAGAGGTCGTTTTGTCAGGATGGTTAGAAGGTGATAAGTAGGTAGAGCTGGATTCACCTCATTTCAGTGAGTGTGGTGTGCTGTTCTCTGGGCTCTCTGTAGTTTACAGCGGTGCATGGAGCGATAGATGTACCGCTGCCTGGCTCTGTGGCTGGATACAGCCTCTCGGAGACAGTCCTCTGTGGCTGGATACAGCCTCTCGGAGACAGTCCTCTGTGGCTGGATACAGCCTCTCGGAGACAGTCCTCTGTGGCTGGATACAGCCTCTCGGAGACAGTCCTCTGTGGCTGGATACAGCCTCTCGGAGACAGTCCTCTGTGGCTGGATACAGCCTCTCGGAGACGGTCCTCTGTGGCTGGATACAGCCTCTCGGAGACAGTCCTCTGTGGCTGGATACAGCCTCTCGGAGACAGTCCTCTGTGGCTGGATACAGCCTCTCGGAGACAGTCCTCTGTGGCTGGATGCAGCCTCTCGGAGACAGTCCTCTGTGGCTGGATACAGCCTCTCGGAGACAGTCCTCTGTGGCTGGATGCAGTCTCTCGGAGACAGTCCTCTGTGGCTGGATGCAGCCTCTCGGAGACAGTCCTCTGTGGCTGGATGCAGCCTCTCGGAGACAGTCCTCTGTGGCTGGATGCAGCCTCTCAGAGACGGTCCAGATGCTGATATCTCCATGTTCATCTGAGAGGGTATAATGTTATCAGAGGCTGCAGATGGGCCTATCCCTGGCCTCTCTCTCTCTCTGTCTGGCAGAACAGGACAGGACAGTCACACGGACTAACAGCCAGGCAGCCATTGATATTGAGGTGATTTGACAGAGAGGACCCAGATATGGACGTTAGTCAGCACAGCCAGAACCACAGGCAGAACATTGGAACGGTTGCCTACTCTGCCTTGTTGGGGAAATGGAAAATGAAAATAAACAGGATTGTTGTGGCCAATGGATTTCGATGGAAAGAGTCCACGAAGGGACTGGTATTCTAGTTGGTATTCATGTCTGTTCCATGGATACGTCTTGTTATAGGCCTGTTATGTGTACTGGTCTCCTCTCTCCACAAAGCACTCAGTTTGAAACAATACAATGCCCCTGTATTTATTGTCAAATGGATAGTGTCTGCCCCAAAATGTCCTCCTGTGACCTTGATGTTGATCAGATCATGTAGAAGTCTCTCCACTAAGTCTGGCCTGCTTTTATATGCAATTCCATGGCTTGGGAAGATGGATTTGAGTGGTGTTGAGGGGAAAGTGATTTATGGGCTTATACAGAAAATTAAAAACAAACATAAAACATTGGTTATTTAAAAACCAGGTTGATCCCAAAAGATGGGTGATGGATAAATCATTTAGCAGTGTGGCAGGAGATGTGGAGGACACACACACACACACACACACACTCTCCCGGAGAGACCTTGGATTTTGCAGAGGAATTTACTTGAAAGCGTTTGGACAAAAAAATTCTCTGCACAGTTCAAATGTCAGGCCACATACTGGCCTTTTCTGAGGAGCTTCTAACGATGATGTATCAGACGGGAGGAACACACCTGGTGCAGCTCGTCATTGTACTTAAACCCATCTTCTTTCTCTCTGTTTTCCTTGTAGCTTGGCATACCTTTCTCTCAGTTTTCCTTGTAGCTTGGCATACCTTTCTCTCTGTTTTCCTTGTAGCTTGGCATACCTTTCTCTCAGTTTTCCTTGTAGTTTGGCATACCTTTCTCTCTGTTTTCCTTGTAGCTTGGCATACCTTTCTCTCTGTTTTCCTTGTAGCTTGGCATACCTTTCTCTCTGTTTTCCTTG